>NC_091822.1:159948949-160126449 GCF_038994185.2 Dermacentor albipictus
CAGAAGTGGTTCGTCGTGCGGCGCTTGGGCAACCACGCTCTTGCGGTGGGTTCGCGTTCCCATCCGTGTCTGTCCGCTGCCGACTCTATTTCTGCTCCGCCTGTTACAGCGTGATCAGAGTCCTGCGCGTGAACACGCTTGATATTTCCTTCGCACAAAAATTCGTTACATTTTAGCGGGCGCGCACTTAAATCGCGGACCAGAAGTGCCGAACGCACCTGCATTTTACTCCACGGCCGTGGCATTTTATCGCCACATACAACAGGTATGCCCTGATGTAGACGTTCTCGAAGACCGTGTTGTAGATATTATGTCAGCCTTACTGCTTCCTCTAGTTCCCCCAGCGCGCCGCGCACGTTCCAATAATGTGTCGTGGGATGCGATAACGGCGTCATTTCTGCCAGGTCACCTACGCGACTTCATGTGGCGTCTAGGGTGGCAAGTGCTTCCAACTCGTGACAGGCTAGAGCGGTGGGGCGTAGTCCCATCTTCGCTGTGTCCCATTTGCCCCCTTCAAGAATCCATCAAGCATGTGCTGCTGCAATGCGTCGTTACTAGGGTATCTTGGAGGGCCGTGCATGCTGGTTTGCGTGGCCTTGGAGTTCACCGCATTATTACATCTGGTCGCTGCTCACGTGGCCGCTTCGCGCGACTTTTAATTGTTGCGAGGGCCTTCTGTCTGTGGCGTAACCGGTGCGAGGCAGCTGCCGCGGTACATCGTCGCCGTGCTCTGTTTCCACTTCTGGGGAGGCTCTACTCTGAGCTACTGTCGTTTCCGTCAGAGTTGTTCTTCCTTGGGGAAGAGGAGTTTCTTTGACAGTGGTCTTGCCGTTTTCTGTCGGTGGCCGGTGGACGCGTATGGCTTAATTTTTGACCAGTCTAGTTCTTGTAGCCAGGCCATCAGAAGTATTCACTGAATGTGCATAGAATGTAGCTGACCATGATTTCTGTGTGCGCGTGCTATGGTATGCATGATCATTTTGTATACACATCTCATAGCATAACTATACAGGATTATGTAGAGTGTCTCTGTCGCGTCGTCATTGTACATAACCATTGTGTACACTCTATATATTGAACATCATATTGTGTAATGTGACAATTAGTTTATGTGTAACTGTGCGTTTAAGTAGGTGCACGTAGTCATACGTTAGTGAGTGCCTACGTTAATGAGTCATACGTTAGGGAGTGAATGCTAGGCATAACGTTAGGAGACAGAAAGAGAGCGGTTTGGATGAGAGAGCACACGGGTATTGCCGATATTCTAATTGAAATTAAGAGAAAAAATGGAGCTGGGCAGGTCATGCAGTGCGCAGGTTAGATAACCGTTGGACCATTAAGGTTACAGAATGGGTACGTAGTGAAGGGAAGCGCATTCGAGGACTGCAGAAGACTAGGTGGGGCGATGAAATTAAGAAATTGGCAGGCGCTAGTTGGGAACGGTTGGCCCAGGACAGGGCCAATTGGAGAGAGAGGCCTTCGTCCTGCAGTGGTCATAAAATAGCATGATGATGATGATGATGACATATTTCTGAGAAACTTCTTTATTCTCGAAGATTGCGTGCTACGACGAGAAAGAAGTCGCGGTTGTGATGACGATATGCACAGATACGATGATGACATGAATCGACGATGATATGTACATACAGATGAGATGCGAATACTTTGCTCACAATATATATATATATATATATATATATATATATATATATATATATATATATATATATATATATATATATATATATATATATATATATATATATATATATATATATATATAAACGAGAAGAAAGTGGGTTAAATAGATATATATCGGGTTCGGAAAGCTGGTCAGGCCACTCCCGCAGGAAAAAATTAAAACTTTCCGCCTATGCCAGCACAAGTAACGGATTCCGGAGTTGGCTGCATCGGTGGCTGCCAAAAGCCCCTCCATCCGCGCACCTCCTTGAAGACATTTCTTTATTTTGTTATTTAATTATTTATTCATTTATTTACTTACTTACTTACCTGCTTTATTTATTTATTTATTTATTTATTTATTTATTTATTTATTTATTTATTTATTTATGGCCGCTCGACGAAAACTTGCACGGGGGGGGAGGGGCTTTAGGTTCCATCGGTGCCTTTGTATCGCAAGTCCGACTACCGACCACCGCCAACCGCGAAAACGAGCGAGGGAGGCAAAGAAAGCTAGTTGTTTTAATAACAAATCACTAGATCTAGCACACAATGTGTTGCTGTAGGATGAGACGCCGAGGTGCAGTACACTGTAGCCGAGACGCGTCCCGACTCGACGGATATACTAAACAAGGTTTCCTGTAACTGAGGTTTAGCCACAGCGTGCAGTGCGTTCTCGATCGCCACTGTTATAAATCTCTATGTAGGGCCAACTACGGCCCTTACCTCTGGTAGGAGTTTATTTTGAACGTTGTCGGTGGTTTCCGTCGCCCGGCTAGCATCGACGTGAGCCAAATGTTGTTGTTGTTTTGGTGTTCGCACGGCTCCTAGTCGCAACTTTGAGGCCTACAATTTTATTGTAGGTCTCAAAGAGGGAATTTCCAATGTATTTCTGCTCGTCAACAAGATGCCCCGCTCCTCATCGCTGCAGTGTGCCCAAACAATAGGTCCGAACCATGGCCCCCAAGATTGTGTCGATTGTTGAACATAAGAACAGCGGTATAAATCTCGGAGGCTATGCAAAGCCATCGCACATGCATTGTTCTGACCACTGGCCATTGTTTTGCCCCATCCGTGGCTCTGACAGAGTAGTGTTGCAAAGTCGAAAAGCACCTAATAAAAATTTATTTCCCCTGCAGCGCATCCTAACATGTACTACTGTGAGCAAGGCAAATCGTAACTTACAGGTGCCCGCATGTTTCCTTCTTTTTTTTTTATGCTATGAGCCAGAGCAGGAAATTCTAATTTTGCAGGGACTTCGGAAAATCTCAGTGCCCTTGGTGATTACAGTGCTTACAGAGAGTGGTTGAAAAGCACTCACAGCGCTGCGGCCGTGCTGGATCTGCTAGCACATACAAATCAGGCATGCAAACTGGGCGTAATCGCATGCCATACAGCAGGTAAATTGCCAACAATCGCTAATTTCTTTTTCCTAGCTGAAGGCGTACCACGGGAATGCTGGCATTACTTTCACGAATATGCACTACGTAGGGGTTCCGCAGGAAGCTCTTGCGATATCAGCTTGTAAAGTAAAAGAAAAATGGGAAAGCAAGCGCTCTCTGTCGTTGCTGGCTGTTGCGCTGCTGCAGCTGTTCAGACGCAAGCTTGAGGCAGCGGGGTTCCAAGCAAGATGCTACGCTCAGGGCTCATCCTTCTCTAAGTAACCCGTCTATAGTTATCCTACGAAAATTCGTGCTTATATTAGGGCAAACGTGTTGCGTGCTGAACAGCAGCGTCTCAAATAATTGCTTACAAGAAGCAATCTGTGCGTCGATAGCTAGCGCCACCTGCAAAGTGATAACTCTTTTCCGAGACCTTGCATTTCTCTGTCTGTTCCCGTAGAAAGTTGTCGGCCATTTTGATCATTGCTGTCGTGTCAGGGTTTAATTTTACTTCCCCAGCGCGAAACCCGAGCTCTGAGCACTCCGAAATGGAAGAAACTACACTGAAGTTTGGTCCCGAGTGGCTCCGCGCCCTCACGCAAACGAACGGGGTGGCTGCTCCGGCCCCGTCGACCGCAGTAACAAAGTACAAGCTTGCAAACTACCGATACGGCAGGGAAGAGATGCTGGCAATGTTTGATCAAAACGTGCCCATGCCGGATTCACTTCGGGAATTCCAGCAGCTGGCCGTGGAGAACACGCAGCCGCCTCTGGCTCTGGTCACCATGACGGAGGAAGAGCAGCGCGTCTGGGCGCGATCCGTGAACAGTGACGCAGTGCTTCGGCTAACAGTGGGCAAAGGCGCAGTGCCCGGTGCGGGTCCCGGTCGAGGCGCCCGAGGAGGGTCCGTCGACCGGGGTCGCGGCCGAGGTCGTGGCAGCGGCTACCAGAGAGGTATCGGCGAGGACGAAAGCCAGTTCGGCGCCTTCATCCGCCCGAGGCCCTTCGAGCGCAGCCACAGCCTCAGCGAGCGAGACCAGCGCTGGGACGAGCGAGACAAGAAGCCCGACCGGCCGTTCGCGGGCCGCACCAGCTACGACGGGGACACGTTCAGGAAAGAAAATGCGCCAGCCGGCAGTGGAGGCGGCGGCTCTGCTGCGGGCACGGCGGCAAGCGCCAGCAGGGCGACCAACGACAACTGGCGCGCCGCTTCGGGCGGCCACGCCGAAGACGACGACAACTGGCGCAGTAGCGGCCGGGCCCCGACCGAGAAGTGGAAGTCGTGGCGAAACCACAGCAAGGGTGACGGCGACGTCGACGACGTGCTGCCGCCCGCGGTCGCCAACGGGCCCCTAAAGAAGGATCTCGGTCGCCATTGGCTCGAGGAACACGGCAGCGGCGGCAGCCACTCCTCCGAACAGTTGCCGGAGTGGATTCAGGATCAGGGAGACACAGAGAAGGTGGGCTGCTTCGACGCGAAAGGTGCTTTTGTTGACACCAAAGACAGCGAGGAAGAATCGTGGGAGAACGATGTACTGCCCGCTCGAACGCCACAGCCGCCGGATGCGCGGGCGCTTCCCAAACGCGAACAGAAGCGATCCCAAGAACCGCCCCCCGGCGTCAGTCGTTCGAGTGAGCCTTCAGTGGAGAAGCCTAAATCGCCGCCTGCTCCCGTGCCTGTGCCGTCACAGCCCCAAAAAACTGAAAGCTCGCCACCTAGAAGCCCCCCGAAACCAATCCCTCCCGCTCCAACGTTGCACGCGATTGCACCGGTGGAAATGAAAGCCACAGTGGACGACACGGCGAAGGTGGTTTCCACGTCGCCAAAAGATGACAGTTTTGCACACCTTGCAAAAGCAGCAGAAAACATGATGGCAGAATGGACCGCAGA
The DNA here is from genome assembly GCF_038994185.2 of Dermacentor albipictus. Taxonomy (NCBI): domain Eukaryota; kingdom Metazoa; phylum Arthropoda; class Arachnida; order Ixodida; family Ixodidae; genus Dermacentor; species Dermacentor albipictus. The sequence goes on from NC_091822.1 coordinate 159,953,903, forward strand.
AGAAGAGAAAAAGTTTGTCTCACAGTCGGTAGCTGGGGAACACAACCTGCCAGAACATTTGTACAGGTGGCTATATAAAGACCCTCAAGGTGACATTCAAGGGCCATTTTCATCTGCAGAAATGATGGAATGGTTCCAGGCCGGGTATTTCACCATGGACTTGATGGTCAAGAGGGTATGTGATGCAGCTTTTTCAAAGCTTGGAACACTGATCAAAAGCTGGAATGTTGTACCTTTTGTTGCCACCCAGCAACCACCGCCACTCAAAGTTCCACTTGGCGCAGAACTTGGTGTGCCTTCTGGCATGGGCCTTGGAGGTCTCCCCCCCCACCCAGGGCTACCCAACTTGCCTCCAGGTCAAATGAATTACGCACTTCAGCAACAGTACATGCAGGAGGTTTATAGAGTAGCCGCCATGCAGCAGATACAAAACAGTCTGAAGACAAACGAAGCATTTGCCAACCTTTCTCCGGTGGACCAGAACAGAATCTGCTTGCAGTACTACATGGCCAGCCACTCGTTGTCTCGACCTGCTGGCTTTGGTGACCAGACACCTCTCATGAACTTGCTGAGCTCTATGGGACCACCTCCAGTGTTTGGGCTGCCTCCGTCTCTCATGAAAGAGCCCCAGACCGAAGCAAGCTGGCCACCTCAGCCAGTGACTACAGCTTCTGCAACTCCCACACCAGAGTCGAGGGGAACGAGTGTTTGGGACGCGGACTCGAGCATAGTGTCAGCATCCCTGGCCATGCCAGCAGCGCCCAGCAGGAACATCATGGAGACCCTGTGGCAACAGCAGCAGCTGGCCTCACAAAGCCTTCTGGCTGAGCAGATGAGGGCCAAGGAGGAAGAGGAGCGGCGAGCCCAGGAGTTGCAGAAGCAGGCACGGCTGGAGGAAGAGCGGCGGTTGCTGGAGGAACGGCGACTCTTGGAGGAGCGCCGTAAGGAAGAAGAGGAGCAGAACAGGCGGCAGCAGGAGGCGGAGGCACTGAGAAGGAAGGAGGAAGAGGAAAGGTTAAAAAGGGAGGAGGAAGAACTTCGCAAGAGGCTAGAGGAGGAGGAGCATCAGAGAAAGCTTGAAGAGCAGAAGAGAAAGCTTGAGGAGCAGAAGCGAAAGCTCGAGGAGCAGAAGAGAAAGATCGAGGAGCAGAAAAGGAAAGAAGAACAGCGCCAACTGGAGGAAGAAATGATGCGGCAACAGCGGATAGAGGAAGAGAGGAGGCGAGCGCTAGAAGCAGAAAAGAGGAAGGAGGAAGAGAGGAAAGCCGAGGAGGCTAGAAAAGTGGCTGAGGAGAAAAAGCGGCAAGAAAAGGCCAAGCAAGCTGCAGCGGCAGCTGCTGTCGTTTCTCATGCAGCAGCAGTGGTTGCAGCTCACTCCACACCACCTGTGAAGAAGAGCCCCAGCAAGGTGTCAGTCATAGATGCTGATGAGTTCATGGCCCTCAAACAGCCTCCCAAGCCGCAGCCAAAGGTGGAGCCACCCAAGCCAGAAAAGCCACAAGGTCCTGTGTGGGGCGGAAAGGCGAGCCAACCAGCATCATCGTCTGCTCTTTCGCTTGCTGAGATTCAGCGGGTGCAGGAGGAGAAAGAGAGGAACTTGGCAGCCGAGCGGCTTCAGCAGCAACGCAAGCAGCAGCAAGCTATGCAGCAGGCCGTGCTGCTGCAACAGCAGCAGCAACAGCAGCAGCAGCACAAAGCAACGCTCACATGGGCGTCTCGGGCACAGGCCCCTTCGTCAGGGTCTGTGAAGTCCTTGTCTGAGATTCAGCAAGAGGAGGCTGAGCGGGTGGACAAAATGAAGAAAGCACAGCAGCAGCAGCGGCAGCAGCAGCAGGTAATGCGGCATCAGGAAAGCAGCATCCTGCAACTTGCAGGTGCTTGGGGAAGCACCAGCAACAACCTGTTGAAATCATTCAACAACAGCTTTCAGTATCTCGACCTCCTTCCTGACGAAGACCCTTCGAGAGGCTTCTGGGACGAGGCTGCTACTACTGCGCCGACTGCAGCAAAGCCAGCGCCAAAGCAGGCGGCAAAGCCCGGGTCCAGCTTTCCGTCACTTGGAGGAGGCGCTTCGTCGTCATCATCCACTGGGCGAAGCTCCAAGGGCCAGCAAAGCAAGAGAGCTGAAGAGCAAGTAATGAAGCTGTTCGAGGAGCATGCTAAAGCAGCGCCAACAGACGAGCTGACGGCGTGGTGCGTGGAGAGGCTTGGCGGCATCCAGTCGTATTTGGACATTCCTACTGTGGTGGCCATACTCAAGGACGTTGAGTCTCCAGCCGAGGTTCAGGAGTATGTGCACAATTTCTTCGGCAACAGCCAGGACACGACGGACTTTGTGCGCCAGTTCCTCCAGAAACGGGAGCAGTACCAGAAGACTGGCTCTGCGCTCAAGTCCGACGAAGCGTTCACTGTGCCAATTGTGAGCTCAACTTCTAGTGCGATGGGGACTGCAGCAGCCGCCACTGCCATCTCAAGTGACGGGTTCACGGCTGCACGCTCCAAGAAGAAGAAGAAGAAGATGCAGAAGGTGGACAGCTCTCTGCTGGGTTTCACAGTGCAAGCCGACCCCACGCGGCTCAACGCAGGTGAAATCGATCGTGTTGAAGGATTGTAAAAAATGTGGCTTTGCTTCGTATGTGACACAGGCACTCACAGTTTGCCATAAACGAAAGAAAAAAGGGCAGAAATACGGATGTTTTGTAAATACAAAGAGGCATTTTCAATTATTTATTAAAAGAAAGAACGAGAGGGGAGTGAGAGAACGGTAGCATCTCAACCTGGCTTGCTCCTGTTTCCCACTTTTTTCTTTTAAGGCTGCACGTGCTGTGAATGAGCATAGTGATTGCTTTTTGTCTTCGTTCTTTTTTTTTTTTCTTTAACCCTTGCTCATGTTGCTGTGGCTTGTAACCAGCACTCAAGTTCAAAGCTTTAGTACGAATCATTTTATTTGTGCTGCTGCTGTAGTCACTTCTTCCAAGGCTGTGCAGAAAACTGGTTTTTACGTCACAATGCTTGTCGCTATAACACCAATTTTACGTGTAGTGCTCAGATTTATAGTTTCTAGGTCTGTGTTTAAGAATCTGTACAACTGTCTCGGTTCTCTACACTGCTTTATTTTTCGTCGTACTTAACATGAAATTTATTTAGTGCGTTTTACTATGATTCGCTATACTGTTCTTCGTCTTTTTTTTTTTTTTTGATGTGCCAAGATCTTGCATGTCTCTGTTATGCCACACGAAGAAACATGCTCTCGTTTGTCTTTGTGAAAGTGTAGAAGTTGTGTTCTCATCCGGTGGCACCAACAACATTGTCTTAACTCACGTGTAGGTCAATAAGCATGTAGCACTCATTTCTTTTATGCGCTATGCTTTTGCAAGGTGCTGTGAATGAGAATGTATTTTTTTTTTAACTGGATATGAACATTGAGTGAGTAGTAAGAATGAATAAAGGCAGCATACTTTGCGCTTTCCTTATTCAGTAGTCTGGACAAAGTGCCGACTGGACTAGTGTCCTTTGAAAGCGTGTTGCTGCCTTTTTTTTTTTATTAATCTCCTACAGGAGAAGAACGCATTTTTATACTCCAACGAGAAAACAGTTTCCATTAATTGTGTTTTCGTTTTTATTTGCGGCAAGGTTGCCAGCTTGCTTAACGGAAGGACGGGGGCGAGAGGCGAATGCTTTTTGTCTGGCGTGCCATTTTATTAATTAGCCTTGCAGGGGCATGCGCACTTATTCGTACACATGCAGAAGGAATTTCGCTAGAAGACCAGCGTCTCGTTTGCTCTGTTTCTTCTGTTGTTCATTATTATCTTTTAATGTATGTGCTGTTTTCTTTTCCTTTGAGGCTCCCTCATTGCCTCAACCACTAACGAAGCTGTCGTGCTCCTCCGCTGTATGAAAAACCTCCTCAGAACCGAACACTACCCCGCATAGCCACTGTTTCCTCTCTCTGCTACCAGTTGTCCGGCATGTTGTCTTGTGACCCATTTGTCTCGCTCTGCGTGCATGTCTCGTTGGAAAGGGAAGAAAAAAGAAAAGTGGCGCGCCACCGTTGAATGCAATACACCGCTCTGTACATACCGTCTCAGCGAGTGCCTTAAGACCTGGTGTGTGTACACAGCTCTGTTCTACTACTGTGTAATTTTTTGTAAAATATGACGTGTTGTGTGACTGCATCACTGTACAATGACAAGTGAAAAAAATGAAACAAAAAAAGAAATGCCTGCTCGAAATAAACCATATTGGTTTTCAAGCCAGCCCTGGGCGTTCCAGCTTTGTTTGCATCCGAATGAGCCGTCCTGCTTGTCTTTGTTGCATCATTGTTGCGGCTTCAGAGATTCACGGGGCGAGTTCAGCTGATGGCTGGAGCCACTTGACGTGAAACACTCTACGGAGGAATGTTAAAAGGAGCACTCAATTGCCTGATGAAGTATCTTCTGACAACTATTTTTTCTTAGTTTTGCGATAATAGGTTGGTTACTAGGAAAGAAGATGAAGTTCAAAGTGTGTTTCCTCTCTTTTTTGCACCGATACCCCAGTGTCGGTGCACTAGTGTGACGTCAGGGATTTCAAAGAATCTTTGCATGTGAACCGTTGCTTGTCAGTGAAAGCTTTTGGAACTTAGCAAGTTCAGTCTATGGGTCTTTAAGAATGCAATGTAGTCCTTTTTTATTGGTAAGAAGTTAATCATGCCTGAGCAGACGCTGTCGGAATCTGACATCGCAGCAACCTGGTGTGGGAATTTCCAAGGCAGCATTGCCATCTGTTTCATTGTTGTCTTTTCCTACTTATCAAGCGTCCTCATACCCTTTTTTGGTATTTTAGAAATGGGTACTTCACTAGTTACAGCTAAAAGTATTTCTCTCTCTTCAGTGTAGAAGTCGTGTACAATTGAACTACAAATGAGTTATGCCTAGCTAGAAAGTATTCTCTCACTTCTGCTTTGTCTCGGGGGCGGGGGGGATATGCATAATATCAGCATGATTTTGGCCCGCACGTGTACCATGAGGCCTATACCCATCTTTCGTGACTGGATAGATAGCGGTGTGTGATATTGTGCTTTCGAGTGATTACTTCAGAAAGATGTATTACTTAGCAAAATGCTTGTTTGCATTTCGTTTGTCCGTGGCTGTACCTGTACGTCGAGTTGTGTTCAACTATGCTTCTGGCAATAGTGCAGAAGGCACGCGCTCATGTGGGTCAGTGGCTACGGTGTCCTGCCACCGAGTGCAAGTTGCAGGTTTGATTGCACCTGTGTCGAGTGCATTCTTATGTGGGCCGGAACACTAACACACTTGTGTGCTTAGGCGTAGGTTGATGGTAAAGAAAACCCAGGACGGTTGGAATTAATCTGGGGACTGCCACTACATCGTTCCACAGCCCACCAAGTCTTTTTGGGACGTCAGGTTTTGTATTTGGTTTTGTATTTGCAGCATAGTTCTTGAAAGGGATGGTGGAGAAGAATATTAAGTTAAGTAGTGTTGGTAACTTAGAATTATGCAATAGTGGAAAGGCAACTTAGAGGTGGCTCGGTAAGCCAGAAAAGGTACAAAAATGAAGGATGGTAGATGAACTCTCACAGTTAAGTTCTACAAGTTCACTGTGATGTCGTGGGTTTTGGCAGCACTACGTTGCATTCTAAGAGAACCAAAGATTCAACTTTGTGAGAACTTTTCCTTCGCCAGAACACCCCAAGTACAAGAAAATACTTTCAAATTTGCGACGTCGCTGCCGCACCAACATATATGTTTTCTTTTCTTGGTGTAAAAATGAAAAGGGGGAAGTTTAGGAATAATTTTCTCCTTTCATAACACTATTGCAAAATTAATGAAAAATCATGTTTTGGAAGAATGCTTTATCAATTGGTTGCTAATTAGTGTCCCTTGAAGATTAAGGTGCCAACACTCGTATCAGCTGGCTAGCTTGCATACACGTTGTTGGCAAGTTTCGTCTTGTCTTCACCATGCTTTCTTTGACATCGATGCATTTCGAACAGAATGTGCCTGGCTGGCTCATATCTACAAATGAGCAAGGCAACCAGCTAGATATGAAATCCCCTGAACACATGCACGCTAAAGGGAAGCCCTTGCTCTTATGTGTGCACAACTCTTTAACCTAACTATTTAACAGATTCGTAGCCGAGAGTTCAGGATTTAAAATAAACTGATTTTCAGCGTTTGGCAGTAGACTAATATTTCTGACGTGTCGTTGGCCTCACCATATTAACCTGAATTAAAATCAACTAGAACAGATGTGCCCCATTCTTCCAGGACTGGCAGATTCTGTGACGATTCCACATCTTCCCCGGCGCTAGACACCTCGTTAACTGTTTCTGGTCCATATAATTTCAGTGAAGTTAAAAGGATTACATTATGTGCGCCTGAACAACAAATGTCAGAGAAAAGGCAAAAAAAATTTGCACTGGTGTTTTTGGCAATGAATCAAAGGTTTTTCTCATCAACTGCCAACAACATAAGCTGGTTTTAGTGGCATGTGCTTCTTCAGACTTCTTCGTTCACCATCATGGTGGTGTGAAGTATGGCCACAGATTTTGGTAGACCAACTTTTTGACATTGAAGGGCCGGTTAGTGTAAGCATTAGACAGCATGCTTCAAAAATGGACTGTGGAGGCCCGACGTAGGCGTGATGAGACGCATGGACATTGTGAAATTTCGGGGAGAGCCTTGTTTATCTGCAGCACCAAGTTGACAAATTATGCAGTTAGCATTGCCGAGACTCGCATTACCAAGAATGTTTCTGTTGTTTGTTTATCTCGGTGTCTCATATTTTCTGCATAACACGATTTCAGCAGGGGTAAAGTAAATGCTACTTTACGTATACTCGATATACGTCGTTGCAATGATGTGTTGACACTTGAGGTTACGATTCACATGCTATGACCGCGGCAGCTCGCGAATCAATCTCGTTGCTTTACTGACAGCATGAGGGTTAAAACAGCAGCACGTCCATTTTCCCGAAACTGTGACTTAATTTTGTCCAACTATGTGAGGAGTGAAACCTTTCGAAAGGAAGCTGCCTCCACAACGTGGAGTGAGCTACAGAAAGTGGTTGCAGCAACATGTGCTGCAGCCCATTGAATGTCTAACGTGAAACGCCTGCTTCTGCAGTTTTGAGGATACCCACGTCCGCTGTAGACGGCACTAGATGTAGAGATGTAGTGCCTAGATGTTAGTGGCACACACCCACTCTGGGGGATGGGCATTGTTGCAATCAGATAATTGTACTGGGCCACTGAGCTCTGTGTGTGTTAACCCTAAGGTTTGCCGAAAGTGTTACTTAGAATGGTGCTACTTGCCCGCCCAACGATGACAAACAGCAATGGCAAGACAATGACACTACCCAATGTTGTTGATGGCTCAACCTTTGTGCATTCATTGCCACATCCTGGGTGGTAAGCTTTTTTTGTTTGTTTGTTTGTTTCTGGTGACCTCTTATGTGAAGAAAATAAGAAAATGCAGCAATAATGATGACCATGAAACCTGGTGCGAAGCACTGTTACCAGCTGTTGCTGCAAAACTGTTTTCCTCCACCCAAGTTATCGCCTACGCATAAAGGTTACCTCAGTGGTCTTGAAAGTGAAAATTTAGTCTAAAGAATGTATTATTCACTGCACAGCCTTCAACACATGGAAACGTTTAGGTGCCTTCACTTCTGTTTCCTTGTGCTCAGAGGTCTGCAGATTGGCCAAGTGATCCATCTTGAGCTTGTTCAAGACAGAGGCCATTGCCAATAAAATTTCAGCTTTCCACTCTCGTAGACAACATTTTGTGCCAATGGAGGGAAAGCTACAAATGCAAGGCACCCCAGCGCTTCTGAAAAGAAAAAAAAAATTAGAATGTCCCACATTCTCGTGCACATTAAAACGACCTGGGGCAGAGGAAACAAACATATTTGCAACCGCAAAATAAGACAAGCTACGCTGCCAAGCACTAAATCGGAATTATTTTTGGTTTGCTCTTCCGTGTTAGGCAGGTGCCAAACTGTCACACACGGAAGCTACACTGATTCAGTGTCTCTTCCAAGAAACCGAGAGCACTTGTCAAATGCTGCCAGACTACTTGGTGCAGCAATACGTGCAGACACTCGGCCCCTGTAGATCTCCATTCATTGTCACAGAAAGTTGTCCGCGAGTAATCTAGTCGTAAGGCTAATGCACGGAGACGATGCATGGAGACAATACATCCTCTTGGGTTTTTGTTTCCATACCTTGCAAGGCCGTAACCACTGAGCAAAAAATACAATGATGAATTTATCAGCATTAACAAACGAAAATGTTTTTCACTAAGTTCCTGTTTTTCAAAATTTGTACAGGGGTGTGCCATAATGAGAGGGAACACCCAATTGGTTTCCATGTAACAGTTATAGCAGGCGTGTGAATTTGAAGGTCACTCAACGATGCAAATCGGATAGCTCTCTAGCATTGAGGAATATGCTCAATGCTTCTGCCGTCCTCCACTGCGTTTCCCTTCTCTTGGTACCCATGCTGTCACCCTAATGGTCCAACGGTTATCTAATCTGCGCATTACATGACCTGCCCAGCACCATTTCTTTCTCTTAATGTCCTTTAGAATATCGTCTTTACCCCTTTGCTCTCTGATCCAAACCACTCTGTTTCTGTCTCTTAAAGTTTTGCCTAGCATCCTTCATTTCATCACCCTTTGCGCGGTCCGTAACTTGTTCTCAAGCTTCTTTGTCAATCTCCAAGTCTCTGCCCAATATGCCAGCACTGGCAAAATGCACTGATTGTATACTTTCCTTTTCAATGATAACGGTAAGCTTCCAGTGAGGAGCTCACGATGTCTGCCGTATGCGATCCAGCCCATTTTTATTCTTCTGTGAATTTCCTTCTCATGGTCGGGGTTACCTGTGATTAGTTGACCTAGGCAAATGTACTCCTTCACAGACTCTAGAGGCTGACTTGCAATCTTGAACTCATGTTCCCTCATCTGGTTATCTATCATACTTGAAGTATTTCCTAGAACTGTGTTGTATAGAGAGGCCAGAGAAGTAAGGCCTCTCTATACAGTACAGTTCTAAGAAATACTTCAAGTCTTCACTGAAATGCCTGATGTAACAACCTAATTGAACAACACGACAAAGCATCATTAACAGCAACATTATATACAAAAAGCAAATGTGTGTTAACACTGGCAAAGTCTACCATCCCCTTGTGCTATCAAGAAAGTCCATTTCCATTGTGTTAACACAAAGGTGGGTTGGTTGAGAGCATAGCGGTAAAAGTTTCAGTTGCAAATAGTGTTAAAAGTCTTACGCGACATGGAATTTGAAAAATATATATATATAACAGAATGCTTCCTAAGCCTGGGCATACAGCCTGGATTTTAGATTTGCTACCTTAACTAATTTACATAATGACCAAAAAAAATTAAATTATGTGGTTTCGCATGCCAAAACCACTTTATGATTATGAGGCATGCTACATAATGACCAACACAGTGTTGTGCTGTTTTACTGACTGAAAACCAAAGCTGGGCTAAAATTAGACTTTCTCACAACACCCGGATTCCACAAACTTTTGTTGCCAACTGCACACTGCTATGTGGTCATCACCTCTACCTTGTACATGTTAAACTGACTGCCATTTGCTATTGGCACAGCACCTAACTAGCAAGGTGGTAACCAAAGCAAGTACAGTTATGCTGATTTCAACCGTGACAAACAGCAAGGAACTATGCGATAGATGGTATGCACAGAAATGAAGCAAATGTGCACTCAATTTATCCACTCTCATTCTCTGCACCTCCACTGCTGTACAGCTTGGAGCTATGAATTCACACTGACTCACCCAACCGGCACCTCTGTTAAAATGACAAACATGTTTGTGCACCAGGCGATTCAGATACTCAAGTTGAATGCAACTGTGAACGTGTCCATGGTACAGGTACCTCGATCACTACACAGAATGCAATCGTGGCCCGACACGTTTGCAAGTCAGGTAGCTTAAGTTATCATTGCTGATCACAGCTGTACACAAGTTGGGTAGTACAGTCATGCCAAGTGAAACTGTGAGAGATCCATGCTTTCATAGTACCAACCACATCATATTGCTCCATCGGAGAAGCCTGGCCAAACAAAGCACAGCATTAAAGAAAAGTGAGAAAGCTTATCACTTTCGCAGCGAAGACGAGCCTTCTTGAGATGTGTTTTATTGGAGCATGCTAATGGCAAGCTCTGAACGAAGAGGAGGAGGAAGAATTCATAAGCCACACTGACACCAGTATTCTGTTTCAAGTCCTTTTCTTGCAGTCGCACAATGACGTCCTGCATAACACCACTTCACACCTTGCGTCCACGCACCACTAGTTTGTTCCACACTGCAGCTAGAAGTGCTTGACACTGTGGAAGAACCAATCCACTTTTGTAGTCCAGGCACCGCCGTATGCCTCAAAGAACTGGTTCTGGAAGTACTCCAGGGCTTGCTCCTCCGGCTTCTCAACCTGTGAGTGAGAAAGCGGGTGGTTTGATCGACCCCAACATTGAGCTGTTCTATTGTACCAAAGAAGCACGAAGGCACCTGCTATAACGAAAATCCGATTACCCCTGTACTGCACCAACTTCACTTGGCGTATAGGCACAGTAAAACGCTTCTAAAAACAAATGAATAACAGTTGTTGAACAAGGAATGTCGCTGGAATTATTTGTGGGCATTCATCACCCATTTGTGGTTGCGAATCTATAAAGCTTGAATAACCACAACCTAAAGCTGCCGTGAGCTTGATTTCCGACAGGGCAAGAATTGGGCTCCAGTGACCATTTGTTAATCACTTCAAGCTTTCATCTTCCTGCGAACTTCTCTCTGGTTTGGATTTTTACAATGAAATGACCTGTATAGTGAAGGATTTCATATGTACCGGCCAAATACTCAACCTTGCATGTGTATTGTGAATGCCTCTATAGCAAAGACCACTACAATGAACTTGCCTGTACAATGAAGGAATTTAGGCATCCCTGACAGCTAAACTGTGGTGGGGCGCTGGTCAACACCACAACAAAGACTGTGCGGGAGTGCTTGTACTAAAAAATAAACCAGTCGGCCTACTAACATGCCATATACCTGAATGCGATATGGTTGGTAGCTGAGCAACTGAAATGCCGTAACCTTTCTACGACCTACGTAAGATGTTGCAGAAGGCTTCGATATACACAGTGTTTTCGTTAGCTGCACCAAATTTTTCACATTAGAATTACCATTCGAGCTTAGGGATAGGCAGCCTCCAGACACAGAGCAATTTCTGCATTTATGTTTATTTAAGGAGCTTACCAAGGGGAACTAATTGTTCGCGTAGTTCCCACATGAAATACGCTAGTCAAAATTCTATCGTTGGGATAGGTAGTGTCGAGGACGGGCCCCAAAGTACTCATCTGCTGTAGCCACTTATTGTTGATACTTAGAAAGTTAATTGCCGTAACTTAGCTAATTACACACATAATTGCAGAAATTGCTCTGCATCTAGAGGCTGCCTATCCGTACACTCGAATGGTAAATGTAACATTACTGTGATTTATATTTTTCTCATTTTAAAAATTTGGTTCAGCTAAAAAAAAGCACCCTGTATTATGAAATGCTTTACCTTTTACTTTCTTCTTTTTCTCATTCAAAATATAATCTTATCACTATAATATTATTATTATTACTTTTATTATACTATAAGAACTGATTAGCAGTAGCTGTTCCAATCATTGGACTTTTGTTATGGCTTGTTTCTATTGTTTATAGCTATGATTATCTTGTTATTGTAATTTTAGGCTTAGCTCAAAGCCAAGCAAAGGAACAGGTACTGTTCTTTTGCTTAATTATCTCAGATTACTGCACCATTTATGAAAATATATCAGCACAGCTCTAAGACGGCTGCAGCCTGAAGGTTACTAAAGGTCGAGCCTTGCCTGCAGTGTCTTGCGAAGGTAGCCAACGTCATCGATGGACTGCAACTCGGGGATTCCCGTTGACAACATCATGGTGAACAATGTGATGAGCAGGTTGGCATGCCGATGAAGCAGGAGGTAAGCTTTGCCGCAAAGCTCCTGAAAGCTGTAGTAAAGACAGAGAGGTTGTGCTTTTAATTCAACACGCATGCCACGTGATGTAAGGCTACAGCACTGATATATATCGCTGCAATTAACAAGCCTGACAGTATGCATTTTCTAAGGCAAAAAAAAAAAAAGAAAGAAACGTTCACTCATCAAGGCTTCCAACTGAGATATTTTCTGACAGATACAAAAGCTAAGAAATGAAATGCACACGCACACCCACATATAAACTGCACTTGTTAGTTTTTTGTGAGTTCTGTTGTATTCACTCTGTAGAGTTGTAAAAAGCAAATACATACTAGCTGTTCAACCTCAGTAATCCTTAGCAATGCTGTACAATCTTTTGGTGACTCTTTCAAAACCTATCCGATCCTGTGCAATTATGTATGGAGCTGAAGGTTCAGTGCTGGGACCAGTTATAATATTTTTTATACTCAATTTTAAATCTACAAATTTTCTTAGATGCTGATAAGCAGAGTGCTTATCAGTATGGGCTAGTTGGTAAGTCACGGTGACAGATTATCAGCGCAAGAAGTACAAAGGAAGCACTCGTGCTGTTGCTTTCTTTCTCCTCGTCTTTTACTTGCGCTAATAAGCATATCATCCCCACACCATCGCAATGCCACAGGCTGTTTTCCACTGAGCCAATCCCAAATTCGGCGACACTGGTTCGGCACAATTCCAACTTGCGCAAACATTCACCTCACTTGATTTTACTGTTACAGGGGGGATTACAGTTCTATCACAGTTTCTGGGAGAATTACACGAAAACCATATCACGAGCATTTAAAGAAGACACCAAAGAGAAGTAAGTTCAGTTTCACTAGTAAACTATGCTTCTGCAATGTCAAAGCAGCTATTTTTGCCACATCAGAAGCCTTGGCAAGCCAGGAAAGACGCGAAAGCGAGTGGTTCCCAGCAGCAACCCCTTGAAACTCCCGCATCAGCTCGCCGTGATGTCACTGACTTTTGACATCGTCCATGCTGGTTTGGTTAAGAGGAAGCTTTAGCTCGGGCTCAACTCTGACGCGGCCTATTCAAATACATGTAAAATGCAAAAACGTTTTTCTGAGATAACCCCTGGACCGGGTTTAATGAAATTTGTTGAATTTGAGAGAGAAAGTTAAATTCTAGTGACTGTTGGAAGCGGAATTTTGATTTAGGGCCTGAACTTTGTTAAAAGGATTTTCAAAAATACGAAAGTTTGAGAAAAATAGAAGCACAAACTTTATAACTTAGTAGCTCTGCATCAAGAACAGATATCCTGGTTCTGGAAACAGCATCTATTAGAACATTCAAACCAGACGAATTTAATATGTCATTTTATATCTTACATGAATTTGTTACGTTGTGTACAAGGGTTTGGCAAAAGCTGTGTTTCCATAGTACCACATTTTTTTAGATTTATGAGTAACATATCAATTTTGTCCGCTTTAGATGTACTGTCAGATTCAATTCACATAATTGTGATATCATTTTTCATTGCTGAGTTACAGTGTTGTAAACTTGATAGCTTCATTATCTTAAAATTTTCAATTTTCACCACATTTTAGTAAAAAATCGACTATCTAAATCAAAAATTCAAAACCAACAGTCAGTAGATTTTAAGTTTTTCTTTTCAATGCAACAAACCTCGCTAAATTTGGTGCAGTGGTTGCCAAAGAAAACGAATTTTCCTTTTACATGCATTTAGATTGGAGCACCTCAGCTAAAGCTTCCTCTTAACTGTTCAAATGTTCATCAGCAAAGAAGGGCTACAGTGCATTCAGAGGGGGACCGGATGGTCGTCCTAGCAAAGTTCTGAAACCATTTCTTGCACCGTAACTGACCAAATCTGAGAGAGTACCTTGAGATCCATGCATCGTTGTGGAGTTTAGGCAACACGCATTTTATTCAAGAAAAGTTCATCCTGCACTAGAGTAATCAGCCCTTTTCCACCACATGAATCAAGACAGAGGTCTTAAGCCAGTCAAAGCTGACTGAATGTTGCATTTTTAGTGCCCATTCAACAGCCATTTGGCCTGAAAAATGACGGAAAATGGCGTCGGTGGCAGCTCACCTCTGAAACTCTTTGCTCTTCCGCGGGTTCTCCTGGCCCCTTGCAATGACGTGCAGGAAGTCCTCCGTCAGGACAAAGGGCACGCGCTCGCGATTGATGCCAAACTTTTTCTTGAAGTGGCCGAGGAAGTGGCCAAAGTCGATGTGGAAGATCTGTGAAGGCCAAAGAGAGAACACGTTAATGCCCTTTCAGAAGGTGGTGCATCGGGCAAGCTTCTGCAGCGGAACACAATTTGTTTAAACTCCCCGCTTCCAGTCAGTGCACTTTCCATGCAAGTACCTCATAGACTTGTGCGAGGGCCGCACTTTACTTCTTTCACAGTTTTGACAAGCTGCAGCCCTTACACGGGACCGAACGTTTTGGTCACATTAATGCCGGCACAGCTGGCAACTACTGCGCACCCCGGATCCCCCAATGTACCGTTGCATCAGAGGTCCAATGTGCAGCTCTTGCCACGCGCAGCATGCAAAAATTCGCAATACACATGCGCGACATTGGGGCACTGAACGCAATTGCTTCTAAAAAAGAAAATTATGGGGTTTTACGTGCAAAAACCACTTTCTGATTATGGGGCACGCCGTAGTGGAGGACTCCGGAAATTTAGACCACCTGGGGTTCTTTAACGTGCACCTAAATCTAAGCACATGGGTGTTTTCGCATTTCGCCCCCATCGAAATGCGGCCGCCGTGGCCGGGATTCGATCCCGCGACCTCGTGCTCAGCAGCCCAACACCATAGCCACTGAGCAACCACGGCGGGTACAATTCCTTCTCTGACGGAAATTTGTTCTTCTTGAAAATTTTGGGGCCGCCAAGTTGGGGGTGTAGCGCTTACATGAGTACATATAGTATGCTTGATGTAAGTGCCCTAAAGGTATACAAAGGCAATTAGGTGAAGCTATTGGTGATTGATAAGCCATCTTGCTATTTCCTGTATTCACGCTCCTTATTTTGATAGCATGATTGCAATTATCCTGCTTGCGTTCCTGAAGTGTGCCGGCACAGTCACGTTTTAGTACACTGTCCCCGGCTTGCATCAGCGTCATGTACTTGCAGTGCCCTTATGGCTGCTGAATGAAATTTAGAAATGCTGCTCGATAAACAAAATTGTGAATTGATAGAAGACATACACTTGTTACACAGAAGAGAGATCGATGCAAAGCAGCTGCCCTCATCAGCGAACCCAACTCAAATCAGGATACGCCAGCTGAAATTTTCCCGCTATAGGTCTATGACTCTCACACCAACAACCAGTCTCCAAAATTGTCATCTATATCACCTTTCATATCACCGTGATATGAAAGAAAGCAATAGCCCACATCATCATATGCTTCTTACAAATGTTAAGTGTTACTCAGAAACAAGGTCAGATTTGGTGCTAAGGCAGGAGCCATCACTTTGATGGATGCCGCCACGTCTGTTTACGCAGAGCTTAGGGACAACACACACCATATTTGAAATTTCGCATTTGAACAAAGTTTTAAAGTTAGAACCAAGTTTATTTTTCTTTCTTTGTTACAGAAAGAGGAAACAAGAGCTAAAGGCCATGTGGCCTGACAGCGGCTCTTGCTCCTAAGTGCTCCTTAACCCAAGGAAGCAATCTGCGTTCTGCGCATGCATGCTTGAGAGATGCTATTCAATAGAGGCACCCTGGAAATGGGTGCCCTAAGTCCATGGGTGCCCCTATTCTAAAACTGCCTACTTGCAGGGCTAGGTCTAGTACACATATACAGCACAAATACCCAGAAGAGTGGGCAGAGCCATCGCCGTAGCTCAACTGGTAGAGAGAAAGAGAAAGATACGAACTTTATTGCATAAACGGCTCAATGTCTGAACCTTTGTCGCTGGTAACACATCAGGCGCTAATTTGAGGTGGGAAAAATTACGGAATGGGAAATGGAAGTATCACGGAATGGGAAAAATTACGGAATTACGGAATGTGCTGGATGTACTGCACGAGCATTGCACATATAATGGAGAAGGTGAGGGTTTGTCTCTCACCAACGCCGAGTTGTCATTTTGGTCACTTCAATTTCCCTCTTTCTTATTGTTTCTACATTTCAGTTGCAAGAACAGTTAATTTCCCACATGCTTGCTATTGGCTTCAGTCTGTTGGCTCTGTGTAATAACACTGCTTGGTTCACATCAATTGCAAACTGAATGGAAAAAGGTCAAAGAACAAGGCAGAATTACACAAGCCCCAGCGTCATCTGCCTCGCGCTTTGTCCCCTTCTTGAATTGCTAATGATAGTTAATGATGATGTAACTATCAATGAATAAACTGCTCGCATTCAACATGGTCACACACAAATGCAAAGAACATATTAGTTTGTCTTTGACAAGCACACAAAGGACCTTCTTTTCCACCTAGAAGATGAGAGATCGGTCACCTGGCCTTCCTCATTGACCATGATGTTGTCTGGATTTCTGTCCCCAATGCCAAGGATGAAGGTCGCCACGCAGTAGCCGGCACAGGACAGTGTGAAGGTCTCGATCGCCTGCTTGTACCTGTGGGTTGGCGGAGAAAAAAAAAAGAAATGCCTCAGAAAATTCATCGCGGGTTACAAGGACCCACAACACCTTTCACGAAAGGTGTGACATTTGTGCGGCATTAAAGGCCATTTCCTCACGTACATTATTTTCCAGCGAGAAGATTTTGACTTGCACAAGTGGAGTTACTAGCAATCAAATGCTGTTACTCTCACACCCTCATGACTTTCACTGCCCCTAATGGAATGGGGCCACGGTGGCCGGAAATCGAAACTACAAGCTCATGCTCAGCAGTAGAATGCCATAGCCATTGAGCCACCATGTGCGTTTGGCACAAACTGTGGGGCAGTTCAACTCACAAAGGCAGCTTGTCCACAAGGTGTCGGCAACACACACTCACCGGTCCCCCTTATTCTTGTCCCTGATCCACTTGTGGAGCTGCGTTGAGTCCACCTGGAAGGCGGCCATGCGGCCCCCTTTTTTCTGGATGTTCATGACCGTCTTGGCATTGCGCACCACCTCTATCATGCCTACGTGCTTGCCCGTCGACAGGCATGCGTATGGCATCATCCTGCGAGTCGAACAAAATTGCTACTGTACAAACTGACGAAATCGTCACGCATTCTCACGGATCTCTGTAAGTTTCCATACAACTTTCGTTTCCGTAAACTGTTACCACAAGGAGATCGCGTATCCTGCTAACAGGTTATAATGCTTATGATGCTATAACCCTAACAGGTGGGAATAATGCTTCCAGTCACATTCTTACATACACATAGCATGTAAGAAGCACACTTCCCACCACCTGTGAAGTGGTCAATGTCAAGTATAATAATTCCTGGAAGATGTACCAACACGGTGTTCCCTCGTGTGATGTGCATTTGTAAGCGGCAAGTTTTGTCTTGCAGATTTTATCCTCACAGTCATATAAAACATTGTGCTATATTAAAGAGTTTTGGATAGTAAATCATATATCCCATTACCTACTTGATCCACTGATCAAATTTAGCTTCAAACTTCACGATGCATTGCACGAGTGCTAATTTGTGTACCTGTAAACATAAGGGAGTTGCTACAAACTAGTGGTTTAATGTCCCACTGAAGATTCAAATTCTTCCAGGGGATTTGCAGATGTCATAGCATTAGTACAAAAATTTAATTTATCTTTAAATGTCGAATAATACTGTGTTCACTGTGCTGACTAAATGGAGAAGTTGTTCTTTTCTAGTCAAGCTAAAGAATAATCTGCGTCCCCACCCACCTCAGGTCTAGCCCCTCCTTCTGCCAGATGCTGTCCATGATGCGAATGACCTGCAGCGTCAGCATGTCTTGCCGTAAGTCTGTGAAAAGAGACAGGAAATAATACAGATGTCAAGTGAGGTTCAGAGTGCACAAGGACTTCCAAACGCATGCAACACCCTTCTCCTGTAGTTGCCACACTGCCAAATACTGCATTTGCACGAATATAACATGAGCTTTCTTCTTCTTCTTTCTTTCTTTTTGTCCCAGCAGTTATCCTAATTATCCACCTCAGAAAGCAACGACCGTTATATACTCGGAGCCACACTTTCAATAAAGCAATCACATTATTGCCCCTTAATTTCGTGCTTCAAAAAGCAGCAAGTTCAGTCACCAGATTATTGAGCTACAGGGGAGGGCCAACCACTTAGTGGTAGCAGAAGATACCACATCAAATACAATGAATTATTGCTGTGCAGTGGGTCTTGCTATAAAAATTGATTGATTGATTGATCGATCGATCGATTAATCAATTAATTAATTAATTAATTAATTAATTGTATTTTTGGGCAGCTCCTCTCTATACATGGCTCCAAAATAACTTGCCCACATTATCACAGCAGCATGTTTCAAACGCGGCGGTTGTTAACCTAAAACATACTAACTAGTCGTGGGCACCTTAAGGCCAAGTGCACAAATCCTACCATCGCCATTCTTGAAGATGATCTCATGGTGGTCCAGAATCTGCTCCGCCAAGTGGTCGGGGTTCTTCCACAGCAACCACAGGGGCTTCTTGGCAGAGTCAAGTATCCTGCACTCGTTCACGCTGCAGGCACAGCCACAGTGCGTGCGTGAATCGCTGTCACTTTGACAATGTGCAACCTCGACACGATCACATCACGCAGGTAAATGCAACAGAAATTCATAAGACGTGCTTTTCAGTGCCAGTACTATCTCGTGAGCTTCAAAAAATTTCACAATATTAATGTCTTTTATGTGGTTGCTGCACCTTCACTGGTGGGGTTTAACTCTGCAAACCAACACAAGGGCTATAAGGGACACCATAGTATGAGGAGGAGGAATGAACGTCTATTGTGAGAAACAGCAAGAAAGTGTTCTTTCTTTGCCCAAGGTGGGTGGCTCTCTTAGTCCAGAAAGCCGCTGGCTAATACCGCAGCCCGGGCCCGACTGCAGATTAATTTTGGCCACCTGTGGTTCCTAAATGTGCACCTAAATCTAAGTTCACGAGTGCTTCTACATTCCGTGCCCACCAGAATGTGGTCACCGTGACCGGCAGTCGAATCCGTGACTGCATGTTTAGCTGCAGGATGCTTTAGCCACTGAGCGATTGTAATGGAGAACGGTACATAGAAGCCAAAGAAATTTTGCAAGGGTTGAGCTTCGGTCTTGTTGGTACATTTTTCTGGTGTTGGTGCACAAACTTGAGACAAAACAGATATTTGTAAGTGCCTCGTCTTCTGTCTGTCTCACCTCAGATATCTGCACTAAGCATCAGAAGAGCCAAAGAAAGCTTCGTTTCGAGTTATCGCGACGAGCACTAACAGAATGTGGCCACAAAAAGGTAAGATTAAATGCAGGCAGGTAGACTCACATCAAGTCTCCCAGGATGCAGCTGTTGTTAAGGGGTGACGGAAAATGCTGCAACGCTTCCAGAAAGTCTGGCTTTGAGAACTGCTCTATGAGAAACTTGAGTCTTTCCTGCAAAGTGGAGACAAAAAAGGTGTGCGCACACTAACTTTAAGAAATTGAAGTCATGAGCATAAGACAATAAAGCGCACCGCTTGTGCTAGCATTCAAAAGATAAAATTTAGTAATGAAGTGTATGGCTCAATTTTCACTAATGTCCACAACAAGCCAAGTTATTCGTGATTTGAAAGGTCAGGCATAGAAGACGTAGATACAACAGGAAGGGAAATAACAGCGAATGTCTCTTGTGTCTGTGCTATGCCTATCCCATTGTGAATCTTTGCCAACTATGTCAGGTTTCTGTCAGTCAAAGGCAAGCTATTTGTTGTGACAACAACAACAAAGAACAGTTGATTTAGTTTTAGAGAATCAAATGATCTTTAAGTGCTGCTGAATCTTTGGAGGCTTTCTTATAACAAAAGGTTCAGAGCTCAAATGTTATCGTGCTTCCTTTAGTACAACAAACTTGACCGAAATCACTTCACTACTCCAACATACCTGGATAGAAGTGTCTACTCAAGCCAAAGATTTCTGTTACGTGGCTACAACAATGGTTAAAAGAAGGAAGAAAAAAAAACATAAAAGAAAGAAAGTGGAGCTAAAGAAAGGCATGCTCTTCTGGAGCAACAAGTACTGTTGAGCATATAATTAAATATACACTTGGAATGTGCAAATATTCGAAAATGTTTGGTTAGTTAGTTGAACACTCAGGCATTCAACTTCATCCTCACGTTCAACAGCTCCTGTTCAAAAGTTTCTATGATTTCAGAAAGTTTTCCAATAATTTACAAAGAAAGGACTGAAAAGTTTATATGAAATAAGTGCAACGTCCATGTCCAGATGTGAATCGATGCACTAGATATGTAAGGCCAGTTATAAAAGTTTAACATCGAATGAACAGTTTGAATTGTATTTAGACGCTATACGAAAGTCAGTCACCAATGATTTGATTCAACGTCACCACCTCTATCTGACTATGTATACCCAGTTCAGCTTCTAAAATCACTACTCATATACGTCCAACGAAACACAAATTTTTGTCGAATTTTGTGCGATAAGTGGATGCACAGGTGACATAATTCGTAGAGCCCGCTGCAAATGGTGATGGCTTGAAGGAAGTAAAGCGCACCTTTGGTGTGTCATCCTTCCTCTCCTTGAGTGAGTCGGTGAGCTGCGTGAGCTTCTCCAGTGCACCGACCTGGCGCACCACCGACTTCAGGTGGGTGCCAATGCCTCGACAGAAACCTTCCAGCAGCAGGCCGAACCGGACTGCTACTGACGGGTCGTGCATCTCAGACCTGTACCAACAGAAATGATTGATGAATTCGCGAGACTGATGCATAGATTTGTGTAGTTTAACATTCCAAAGCAGCACTGGAGCTATGAGAAGCGCTGAAGTGGGGGGGGGGGAGGGGGGTTCCAATTAATATTTATCACCTGGTGTTCTTTTAACGTGCACCTAAACATAAGTTCACAAGTGTGTTTTTGCATGGTGAACCCATCAAAATACAGCTGATGTGGCCGAGAACTGAACCCGCAACCTCATACTTAGCAGCACAGCACCATAGCCACTGAGTCACCAAGGTGTTTTTATTGATTGGTGAGGTTTAAAGGAACACAAGAGAGAAAAATTAAGATAGGATGCATCAGAAATTAAGCTTAAAAAAAATTAAAGAGGGGGCCTTTGTGACCTGGTAAGCCAGCAAACATCACCGAAAAGAAATGCAAAAAATAAAAGAAAAAAAAAGAAGTGGTGAAAATATCACCCTGAAGTTCCTACACCAGTCTAACTGTGATATCACAAACTCGGGGAGCATCTATTCAGGCCTAGTTAATTACTTATCGGTAAACAAGGTCCACACTGCACTCTAAATGAATTAACAACCCAACCGAGCAACTTCACGGAACATTTCCTGCACCTAACTGGCCAAAAATACAGCAATATGACACACCAGCGCAGAAGGATTTGGTGCAAAAGTAAAATAAATGAAGCTTGGCCTTCACCTCGTCAAGCAGTAAACAACCTTATTTCTGCCAAACAAATGAAAACAGAGTTAAAAAATAATACTTAGCCAACCTAAACTCAGTCAGTATTAACGCGAGAGCGTTAAAGGTCCCATTTCACAGAAAATCTAACATCGGTGTCCTGCGTCGACCGTTTTTTCTGCAAAAATCACTCCGAACCATGCAAACCGAACCACAAATACCCAACTGCGCAGACACTCCATGTAGTGCAAAGAAGTAACTGAACTAATTGAATTTCTCAAAGTAAAATAAATCATAAAAATTGTAAAGGGTGACTTACACACAACTTACAGACATGATAGCACCGGTTTGTAATTTGAATATACGAGAAAACATAATTATGCTATGCAGAAGCCCTAACACAGACCCTTTTTCCAACGTTTCTACCATTCATAGACCAGCCATGGCATCCGAGATTTACGCGCGCTGGCACGTGCTACTCTCAAAGGCCACAGAAAGGCACGCCCGGTTCCTTGCAACACCTCCAGATGGTTCTTGCCTCCGCTGCATTGCGGCCCATGCAAGAGACCGGGTTTCTACCAGAAAGCTCGCCTTCGTGCATAGCGTTCGCAGCCAGCGTTTCCCGGTAAAAATTATGCTGACATAAGCTGCAGTTGCCGGAAAGCGCGAGAGGCAGTCAGGGATCTTTGAATGCTAACGCATTCCACTCTTAAAGGCTAAGCTAGAGAGTCCTCCAAATTTTGCTGTGTTAGAAGGTACTGAATTAAATCTGGCTGCTTGAGGTACTCTTACGTGCATCCAACTATGAAGCACACCAGCATTTTCGCATTCTCCCCCCTTCAGGACGTGGCTGCAACGGCTTGGAGTTGAACCCATGACCTAATGGTCAGCAGCACAATGCTATAGCCATGGAGCCAGTGTGGCATGTCCCACAGAAAATGTTCCATAGGGGAGAAATTGATAAAAATTCATGGAGCAATGGATGAGCACCAAAGAAAGAAAGAAACACACATTTCCGAGTGAGGAATAGCACACATATCTAAGTCTCGACATTCTGTATGATTGCCTCAGCCAAAAACAACAGAATGCATAGTATCTGTGGTTACAAGAGCTGAGCTAAGAACGAAACAATGCATGTGAATGCAGTACAATTTCAGTGATACAAACTCCTCAGACCCCTTTAAGATATTTATATCATCCGAAATTCATATGACTCAAAACAACCACAACCACAGCATCAAAGCGAAGGCTTTTTTATATTATTATAATTATTATTATTATTATTATTACTACTTATGTGTGAAGATTACTTTTGGTTGAAGCAACCTAAACAGTACGCCACGGCTGTGCAGACCCAACTAATAACACACGGAAGTTCAAAAATTCATACAATTCATTGCTGCAAGTATAAGAGAGTATAAGACAAGTATAATGCAAGTATAAAACAAGTATAAGAGAGCAGCATTACAACCCAAGCACCTTCATCTCTGCAACACAATGAAAGGGCCCAGAAATGAACAGTGAAACATGAAAAATGAAGGCGTGAAAAATTCTGTATGCCTGAGCACAACGTAATATGCACATTAAGAAGAATACCCAGAAAGGGGACTCACTTCAAATGCCAGAAGAAAAAGTGGCCAATGTTGTAGTTAAGCAGTGAACGCCTGATGAGAAACTTTCCGAGGTCATTTTCGAGGTATGGCTCGTACTTCAGAACCTGTAGTGGAAAACGAAATGGCAATAAATTATCGTGGAATTCCGTTGATATGTTCCTCACTGTTGCGCTTTCCCGGCTGACACATAGCGTTATTGAGGTCCTGACCTAAACCTCATTGACTCTCATCTATTATGTTTCCCTTTACTATGTAGTAATTCCGTGATGTTCCCACATCTCACGTTGCATTAGAGCACGGTGGTCACGTAAATTTAGCACTGCAGAGGGAAATTTGCTCTCGCACGTTGCAACAAGCAACCGGTACTTTGCAACAAGTGACTGATTCTTTACAACATGTAACCAAAGTTTGAAACAAGTCGCACGAGCCGGGCGCTACACAAGCATCGGGAGAAACTGTGCACAGAGCAGTTTGTGAAGCAACCGAAGTGCACATCAGTTAAAACCTACCGGGAACTATGCAGTTAAAACTTACCAGGAACTATGCACGCTAGGCCAAGTCCACCGTGCGCAGGACTACATTTATTTTGGGGCCCACCAGGGTCCTTCTCGCATTGCATAATTGCCCGTTCCCTTTACTAAGCTTTGCCGCAATAAAGCCATGTTATGCGGTGAAGCATATGCAAAATATTGCGGTTAAACATATCAAGAGTGGAAAGGAGCCACTGTCACGGAACATTGTACACGTCCCTTGAAAGGACACTAAGGGCACATTCACACCGGCGACTTGAGGAGGTCGCGCGACCATTTGCGACTCGCAATCAAAAAGCGACCGAAGGCCTGATGTTCACACCGGCAAGCCCGGCTGAGCGCGACCCGCAAGTCGCAATCCCGGAGATTATCGTTCTCAGCGAGAACTCTCGGAATCTACGCGGAATTTGAATGCGATGCCGGAGGAGGCCGGATGTAGACACACGAAAGATCACTTCCGGTGCGCCGCTGATTGGTTTATCAGTTTTGCGACCACGGTCGCGCAGGGAGCGACTCGCCCAAAATGGTCGCTTTTTGAGAAAGGCGACCGTTTGCGACCATTTGCGACTGGTCGCAAAGCGACCAACTTGGTCGCGCGACCTCCTCAAGTCGCCGGTGTGAATGTGCCCTAAAGAGGCTTTAGAATGGGAAGATTCATGGTGGTTTGGCAGGCTGCCACAGTATAATTCAACCCGTGAAGTTATTTTCTTGATTCTGTGCACAACAGTGCCGCGATCGCCGCTCGAACTTTTAGCAAAACTCTACCACCCTAGTGCCGACTGTAGCGGAGAAAAACCACACGCGAGGATGACATAAACACAGGGGTCACGTGAGCACTCTATTCGAATCACACATCTCGCCATTCTGAAGGCAACATCACCATCGTCTTCGCAATCAGAACCCGTTAACCAACCAGCGGCGTCTCTGGCAGAGGCGTCTCTGCAGCTCACTTTTGCTAAACTGAAGCGACTTGTGGCAACTTGTGGCCTGTTAAACCATGATTTTCATGTTCAGGGGGTGAAAAACTATAATAATTTGCTGAGAGCTCAATTTTCTCAGAAAGTGCTTCAGCTACTCTTTAATTATGCAAGTGCCCCCGCTGTCCCTGGTCACACTACGAGCGCCACGACATATAACTGTACTGGCAGCCATTCACAGCTGTTTCTAATGTTGCTGTGGAGAACTGCACACTTCCTCACTGTTACCTTTTCCCGGTTATTACGTTTTTCTTTCTGCAGTCCCTTCAGAAACGTATCAACGGGGGTTCTACTGTATAACTGCTTCCAATGGCACTAAGTCGGGTTCTTATAATCCGTTTTTGCATGAAGTCATCATAAACGAAATCAGTTACGTCTTCGTCAAAGGAACTAAGAGAGATCGCTATTGGAAAGTTATCTTGACCCACATGACAAATTACAGAGCGTGATAGACTTTCACAAAGTGTATATGACGATAACCTTGAAGTGCATTGCCCTAATCGGGAACTTTTGCTTCACAGCAGCACATTGAATACACAGTAAGGTAAAAGCAGAGATGCCCATTAATTTTTAACGCTGATCGTCTCAGAGGAAGTGATATGAGCACTAAATGTACGTTCACAACATAGCAGTGTGAATGGCAACAACACAGCTTGTCATCCTCACATGCAAGTCAAGCTTTAAACAACTCAATTCTATCTTACAGTTCTTGCTAACAGCTTCACATCTCACACTGCCGTATTCACATTCTTACTGAAATGAAAAAAACATGAGTTGAGCTACAAGAGCACTCAAGCACTCTAACCTGTACAAGTTGAAGAAGGTACTGGGACAGCAGCTCATCCGAAAGGCCATCCAGCCACTCGACGGCGTACTTGCGGACAAACATGTCCGCGTACTTGCAGTCCAGCAGCTCGAGCGCAGTTTCAGGGGACACCCGTTTCCACTTTTTCAGGAGTCGGTACAACTAGAGCCGAAGAAAAAGGAAAATAAAGCTCAGAACCGAAAAAAAATAATTATGTGATTGTATACGTACAGTGCATTTCCCTTGCAACGATCTACACCACCATATTTCCAATTCCTGGAGTCACATACACTGTAGAACTGTCTCACTGCCCATTCCATAATCCAAGTTTCTTGGCCCTATCAGCATGTGCAAGTTACAGTCACCACTCTGTTTAAGATGGTGTACCTAAGCTGGCATTCATCATTTCATGCACCTGCCAAACGTGCTCCCTCCCATTCACATCTGTTCCACAGATTTTTCTCCTGTCAGCACTTGCACATAGTACTACTGCAAAGATACAAGAGCAAGCCTTAGAATGTGACTGACTCCGCTTTCCCTAATAAGTGCATATAAAATAAAGGCATGCTTGCATTAGACAATCGGCAAATTAATCTGAGTGAAATGTGTAGCGTTTCAGGGAAAAAGAAAGATCCTACAAACAGCTGCAAGCCCAATTTCTATTGATCAACTTAAGTTTTTTTTAAATAAGGAATCCTGCAAGTGACTACACAAAAAGAAAAAAGAATTTAGAGCACAAAGTTTATGACCGCTTAGCTCTAAACCAAAAACAGACATTGAAATTCTGTAAAGCCTTCATCAGAATGCCTAATGCACTAAAATCAGTTTATGCATAGTTTATACAAAAATCATAGTATCAGATTAAAGGAGTAGTAATGATATGACATTTTTTAACTTCTTTTTTTGCACTAAATAAGAATCTTGGGCTTCGAAACTCCAGAAAAAATACTCGAAAGCCTCAAAGTGCCCTAAATAATTTACTATGTAACCACTTTTCTACGACCAGTTTCGGTTTCGCTTGCCAGGAGATGTAAGTGTTAAGACGCCATGACGCCAAAGGTGGTCCCATGGAAACAAAACATCATGGGGTTTTGGCACTCACTTCGGCTTGCCTGGTCACCTGCTATGCTGCTACTCATTGTACGGCCCAATTCAGATTGTTCAGATTGCCCCATAGCACATGACGGATCCTCTTGGCGATGTACCCCATTAATAGACAATAATTTCAGAATTCCGTGCAGCACACTGGAAGCAGTCCCAATGAATTTTTTTTGTTTGTGTGTATGTATTTACAATGAGCAACAATGTCTTGGAAACGCAGTCACCATACTTGCAAACAACTTTTGGTAGCAATGAAAGGAAAGCTACGGAGGCAAAGCACTGGAAAGTAAGAGTGCTCTTGAAAAGAGTCCCACATTCTAAGTCACATTGCTCAGAAAGTGAAAGCATGAACTATTCACAACAGCAAAATAAGACAAGATACCCAACTGAGTGGTAAACTTGACTTAAACCTTCTGCTTACTTCCACATTTGGGCAAATGCGAAGCTGTTGCACCACATGGAAAGCTACCACGATTCAGTATCCGTTACGAAAAGGTTGAAAGCGCTGTCAGACTCTGCCAGACTACTTGGCACAGTAACGCATGTGCCAAGTAGTCTGGCACATGCGTAGTCTGGCACATCCAGGTATAGCAGCCTATACTATGTGTCTGTGAAGCAGTGAGCAGGCACGTTGGTATTAGTCAGACCGACCCTAGGTTCAGTGTCCCTTATCGCAGGCTGTAATGATGGCCCTTTTTCTGGTTTCAGTGTGGAAAACCCAGTTTTTTGAAAGCTGCTCCTAATGCACCCATTCACATTTTGCACATGAAATTGGGCACTGAGTGGCAGCTGCACTTTCACTACAGATATATATATAACCGCGTACCTGAGCCACGTGATCCCGACTGTTCCACTTGCTGGCATCCAGCAGCTTAGGCAGCGAATTCGGCACAGTATAGCAGTAGTAGCGCATTCTCCAAAGAAGCATCTTCTCCTGCTCCGAGATCTCGGAGAGCGGGTCTCGTTTGATGATCTCGTGGATTTGATCCTTGTCGTTGTCGGTCCAATTCTCTGGACTCTGCATTCAAGACAGAACACAGTCAAGGCTGTTCCGACAGCCAGTTCCAATCCCTTAACACGAACCCTATTCAGCCATTTCCTTGTGCAGGTAAAAAAAGCCATCATAAGCGGTCGGGATGCCAAGGCACAAGAAACTGGAGGAGAATGAAAGTACCAGTCAGCTCGACCGAATGGGATTAGTGAAATGCCAGTTAGCAGTGGTCCCTTCTTTCCCGACTCTAAAAAGCCTCTTTCTAAGCCAGAAACACTCATCCTCAGTTCATATGAAAAGAACCAAAAGCTGTCCCTATCCATCACTGTGTAATTTATGAGATGGCAACGAGAAGAAAGCGGGTTAACCGAGGGGCCCGATTTTAATTAGTCATATCATAAGAAGCCAACAAACACCGACACCAAGGACAACATAGGGGAAATTACCTGTGCTTAATAAATGAAATAAAGAAACAATAAATTAAAGGAAATTAAAGTGGTTGAAAAAACAACTTGACGCAGGTTGGAACCGAACCCACAACCTTTGCATTTCTTTATTTCATTTATTAAGCACAAGTAATTTCCCCTATGTTGTCCTTGGTGTCAGTGTTTTTTGGTTTCTTATGTTATGAGATGGCAAGGCACATATATATCAGACAAGCACCAATTCACACTTTACTAGTGCCAGTCAGAAACCATAAGATTATGGCACTGCTGATGAACTTTCCTCCAAAGAATCTGATAAATACCGTAATAAGACATTGTTAGCCGCATTTATTGCTTGAAAATCTTGCTAGGGCAGGCTGGAAATAGGCATTTGCAATGGGAAATAATGTGTGTTCAATGAATTCACTGTCCCCGAAGCTCTGCCGAGACAGATGCTACCACTAAAGGGTTCACTATTGGGGTCACCATTGGGATCAGGCATGTGTGTGCTGACTGGTCAAGTTCAAATCATCCAGTGAATGTCGATTCTAGGATTTCTAGGAATTCTTGGATCGAAATAACAAAAGTTTGGGCTCGTGGAAATGCATGGGCACTGGCCGGGACCTTCGTTCAGTATCAAGCAGAAAAATCAAAATTACCCAGGGCGAACTAATGAAAGTCTACTGTATTCATTTGTCAAAATTACAAGAAACTGCACATGCACACACATACAAAAATTGCGGAAAGCACGCGAAGTGTTAGCTCTCATAGACAAGTTACCTCATCATCAACAGTAAAGGAATGATGCGCTTGAAGGCGTATACTTGTTGCAATGAGGAAATTAAGCAGCGTTTGTTGTTTCACTGCGCAATCCTGTAGATAACATAGCTGTGAAACCAGCCCATCTGTAGTGGTAGAACAGGTGCAACGGCACGTGCATCTCGGAGTTATAATAGCTGGCGTTCGACAATGAATGAATGTGTCCCGCAACTCGGTTGTGCACCCCGTGTGTTGGCAACTTTGTATCGACGTCAGTCTCTGACCAACACCGACTAACTGCCAACCATCACGGAAACTGGCAGAAGAACCAAAGAAGGCTTTGAAAGGAAGAGAAAAGAAAAAGTGCGCGTACCTCCTCTCCAGTGGACTCGAGGGGTGAGACAAAGGAGGCGTACTCCTCGATCTGCTCCATGGAGGGGAAGACCACCTGCCCCGAGAAGCGGTCCAGCTCGATGACGAGGCAGGGGGCCTCGCGGTTGGGATTAGAGCCTGTGCTGCCCAGTGGGTTGAGCAGCTCGTCCATGCCCTTCGGCACGGGCCACAGGTGTAGGTTGACCCGGCCGCTCAGCAGCACGCTCTTGTAGTCGAAGAGGCTCACATTGCCCCACGCAATGGCACAGCGCTCCTGCGGGCAAAGCCAGGAGGGCGCACAGGGTCGGTTAACAATTCTTGTCAGAAAGCTTAAGAGGACGAAGATAAAGGCAAACTAGTGAAAAAGTGCTCAAAAAGTTTAGGAACTACTATTTTGTACAGAGTTATGAGACTAAGGTAAAACAAGTCAGGCACTGCACAGGCAATGATAGTGGCATCAAAACTCACCTCTCGTTTCTTGCGCTGAGAAACGGCACATATGGAGACGCATAGTCTCGCTGAGCGAGGAATGTCCGGAATGTACATCTGAAATTCTAGCAGTTCGTCCCACTTTGGATTTGAGTGGGACACGTGCTCGGTGTCCCGAAAGGGGCACAGGGACTCTGTGCCGTGATAGATGCCGACACGAACGTAGATCTGCAAGGAACAGAACGACAAGAACGATCAGAAAAGCCGCCGAGTGCTTTTGAATACACCTATTTTTCAGAGGCCAGAAAAGCCGCTGAGTGCTTTTGAATAGATCGATTTTTTAGAGGCCAAGCGCAACAAACTTTTGCGTCTCATAAAAAGCCTAGTTTCAGATAGCATAGATATAGAGTAGCCCTTAAGCAAAATTTTACATATTGAAATACGTTTCCTATACCAAAACTGAAAAGAAAGAAGAAAACAAACGCTGGCATTATCGCTTGCCAGAAGTGACATATGACTCAGAATGCATGGCACCTTGGCAGGACCTCCAAAATTAGGCGCCCTTTGTGGTTGCCAAGTAGCAAGCTGAAAAATCTGAGGCAGCATGCTCAAACTTATGTCGTTGATGTGTGCACCACCGGGTGCACACATCAATTGCTTCAATGCTATTTCAAACCTGCTAATAAGAAAATAAGACAACTATGAGCTCCACAGCTTTGCCAAGATTGCTTCTGTAGTATGTATACACTACTCACATATAGCCAATTTAGCCAAACTGCAATTTGATTTCAGTTGGCCTTTAGCTTGGTTTTGGGGAACTCTGCTCATGAAATCATACAAATGAATGAGACGAAGAACATAATGGGACGTACATTAAGTGTCAAGTGTCAACTGTCAACTAGCAACACAAAAGTGAGTAGTTCGTGTCCAATTTGTCCAATATTGAAGCAAGCACACAGTTGCATTCTGTCATTGCCTGGGGCTCAGATATCATAAGAAAACCCGCAGAGTTTTTGTATGCACAGATGCTCTACATAACATGTGACAATCAGCCGCATTTTTGCCCCCATAAGGCTAAAATTATGTCGCCGCTATATAATGACTTTTTTACCATTTAGGTGTTCCCTTTATAGTGAATCATGCTCTACAGTTTATTTTTTATTTTTGAACCTTGTTGTAACTGAAACGACACAGCATAGGCTTTAAATTAGGAGAATGTCTGTTGCGAGCAATATGAATTCCGGAAGAATGCTGCTGCCCCTTGAGTCTCAATTTTTTCCGCAACCAAACCATCGCTCAACATTTTTAGAAGGGCAGTATAACACTATAGATTAAATCTGCTTATCTTTAGAGCAACATTAACATGTTGCAGCACTGTTTGGCATTGGTAAGCTTCTACAAACCTTATTGCCGCTGATTCTCGACAATAGTAGCCTTAATTAGGTCTGCCCTGGCATCTGTGGTAAGGATTTTTTCCTAGCTTGGCAACAGCTATACAGCCTCTCATGTGTCAAATGTCAAGGTAGCGTAGAAGACGCTGAAGAAAATAATTGTCCTTTATAGCAGCATAATCGCGCAAAAGTTACAAGCTTGACATCTGTTTCAGAAGGCACCACAACTTTGCTTATAGACTTCTTCTTCACCAGAGCGCACAGGAATCCATTCACCATGGTGGTTAACACATCCTGACCACCTCAAATCTAATTAGTTCTTGTCAATGTTTACTAATTTTGTTTAAAAATGTATTTTTTTCAGTCTATTCTAACCCTATTCTTTTTTTCATTATGTTTTGTTTTACCATAGAAACAAGTTTCTGTGCATGACAAAGATGAGTTACCAAACAAGGCCTGTTCCTCCAATATGGAAATGCATCACCCGAAGGAAAGCATAAGCATGCAGTACTTGCTACCATGCCAGAATGAAACGTGAACACTATATATCACTTTCAACTTCATGCCTGTATGTAACACCATCGTGAATAATTCGCATTCCCAATTACCTTTGGAATAAGAATGCAGTTAGCGGTTGGTTACTCCGCGATCACACAATGAAATTTTAGGTGACTAGAAGTACTAAAGAAAACCACCAAGTCAGTTTAGATACAGTAGAAGGTTTTCTCTCAAAATTATCTTTGTCCGTGTTGTGGTAGAAGGTTGACTGCTAGAATAAGAAAAAATAAAGGCTAAACTCCCACTTCTTAATTTTGCACCACAATTTTGCAAAAATGTCAATTTGGCATTCTTCATACCAGTAATCTTGTTTTAAGTGCTGGTGAAGTGACTGCAGGTGTTTTTCTAGCAGAAGTTGGGAGCAAGCTAGTTAGTGAACACCCAAGTGGTTTATTCAAAGACGTCTCTAGGTTATTTGACAGCCCCAACCATCTCAAACATAGGTTGTGCGTGTGACTGACTTCGCTTTGCCACTCCCTAGACTCACTAAAAGCACCTAGACATATGGAGTTCACATTAAGTGTGTTAGCCCCCTAAATTAGCTAAAGGGGGCGACAATCCTCCTCTCTTGGCCGCTCCTTTCTCGACTCCCCTCACCCCATGCACATTCCCTTTGCACTCGCCCTCTCAGTTCACACTTTTTGATGGCGGCATTCGTCGTGTGCAGCAATGTGATTGACGCGATATCAGGATTCGCAATCAATACGACTATCACCACCGGGGGGGCTACGCACCACATTCAAGAAAAATCTGTCATGGCGCCTGTGCGAATCAAAACAAAAAGCGTAAAAAAAGCAATAGGCGCAACCAGCAGCGAAAGGACGCTTGCGCACATTTTTTGCGGGAACAGCGCCAGCACAACCATATGACTCTGGTACATCAACAGTGAGGCATGGATAAGCCCCAGACCTTCACAACTGCCCTTGCCCGCCGGATTTGGCAGCAAGATAAAAGAATGTCACCACCTTTAGTTTTATTCATGGGGCTTTATTAGGTACTGCTGTTTGCACCCACTTGCGGCTATAACACGAAAGCTGCTTTTACATGCGCTCTGAGACGAACGACACAATGTTTCGCATTGCACTGGCGATCTTTTGCGGACGCCTGCCAAAGCTGTCAAAGCTGTTCTGGTGCAGCTTCACAGAATTTCGGTGATTTTTCTGCTTTCGGTACAATATGGCGCGGAAGTTTGCTAGAGTACCAAAATGGTGCAAATGGTGCAGTACTTCCATCCCTGCTAGAATGTATTCCATCTTGTAGGGCAAAAAATTAACTAGGTCCAATCAAACGACGTCAAACTAGATGATGTCACGACAAGCTGCGGCAGGAACGTAAAGGCAGCCCTGCCACTTGTCTTTCTTGTTTGCATCTTTTCAGGTTTGCCAAGTTTTTTCGCATAATAAGAGTGCTGTTTTCTGTATTGCAGAAGGGTAATTTACTTCTACAGCAAAACTTGTTTATATACTTACTGTCCCTTTAAGCGCAAGAAGGTGCACTAATTTATCTCCTTGCCATTCACACTTCGTTTTGACATGACAGCCCACAGAAAGTGCAACAAGGAACACTTACATACCTTGTCAACATCCTTGACGTTAACGTAGGAGGCTCCAAGGATCTTCACTCGGAATGACTCATCCACTTTGTACAGGGAGACGGTAGGTTGCGTTGCTGATATAGACGGGTTGCGTCGGACATATGACGGTGTGACGTAGCTTGAAGGTGGGATGGCTTTATATACAGCGTCCTTCAGCATCAGCATTAACTGAGGTATTTCTCCTTTGGCTATGCACATTCGGATGTACTGCAACATAAATGGCAAAAATAAAGAAGACGAAACACTCACGAACTCGTCTTTTTAGACTTGAAAAGGTTCTGTGAAAGCATCTCAAAAAGAAAACTCGTGAAGAAACCATTGACAATAATTGTTGATGCAAGCAGACAGCCGAATACTTCAAGAGAGTTATTCGCTTTATTAAAGGATTGGTGCACTTGACAACATATTGTATTTGTTGCAGTGGGAATATTTAGGTAGCATCTGTTGTTTCTCGTTGCGTAATTTTGCAGAGAACAGAGCCGTTAACCAGCACATCTCTAGCAGTAGTATAGGTAAACAGCACGTACGTCTGAAAGAGCTATGACAGTTGGTGTTCGGCAACGAATGCGCCCCGCAACTCGAGCGCCCCTTGCGTCGGTGCCTTTGTTCCAACCCCCAACTGGCAACTCCCGGCTGCTAACTTCCAACCTCCAACCACAGACCACGAAAATGGTCAAAAGAGCCAAAGAAGGCTTCGCAACTCAAAAAAGAAGAAAAAATTCAGCAGACTCAAGCAATCCATTGATTTTGAACTCATTTACTGTTAGGGCAGCTTGTCCTCACGGTGAACGTGGTTATCTTCTCAACAACTTCTCTAGCATGATGTGGTAAATGCTGTCTTTGTCCGCAACAGTGTACTACCCGCTGTGGTGTCCGAGATACGTCCACAGGCACCGTCACTCACAGTCTGTGTCATGCTCAAATTGCCAAGCACGAATGTTGCACAGCAGCCCAACGGTTAGTGCACTTGGTTGCCAACTGCACATGCCTTCTGGTTGCCTTCAGGAATCGCAACAGTGTTTTTGAAGCATTGCATAGCAGTGATATGCGAGACCAAAGATGCAAGATCTCGTTCAACGAGAAAGGTCTTCCATATAGCTGGTTTCAAACGTTGTGGAGGGCAAGCCTTTCATCTTCAAAAAATTAGGCAATAGCATGGAAGGTGTTCGACAATTTCTCTGCAGCCACAGGCATTGCAATCAGTGCAGGTTGTCTTTAGCGCAGTACTGACCTTAATAAGCAGTACAAAAGATGTGTCTACATCCACAGGCAAGCAGAAAAAGAAGAGGGGAGAGAGGAGGGACAGAGACACTCACCTTGTATCGGCACAGCGGGTACGACTTGAGCAGGTACTGGTTGACGCCACACACCTTGAGTAAATAGTTGTGCTGGTGCTCCTGTGCCAGGGCAAGCTGTTCCTCACGCGATCTCCGTGAGCACTTGAGCTTCTTGAGGATGGCCTCGCGGATCACGGCCTCGGGTACCGTGTCCTTGTGCACCTCGAGCGTGTGCTTCTGTTTCTCCCCGCTGTCCGACAATCCCCACACGCACACCATCACCAACCCTGACAGCACGAGAGCAAAAAACGGAAAGAAGAGGGGGTCAGCTTTGAACGCCGTGGCAACAGTATCCTCTGCTTCATACACAGCCGGCAACACCGTGGAAGCTACGCAAAGAATGCAGTCACGGAAATCTAACTCTGCACGTTTTGTAGTTCAGTTGATATGATACGCGATGCTTTCTACGGAATATCTACTTCACATCATTGCAACTGTAACTTGTGGAGGTCAGTTTACGTTGTTTCAAGTATTATATATGCGCGACTCCATGCTTGAAGTATGCGACCTAGCATGTTCTCGTTAGGAACACAAGTGGGAACTACTGGTCGCAGAAATGCGTCGCTGCGCTCTTCCAGTGCTACGTAAATAGATTCCGGTCCTCGATGCCTTTTATGCAATAACTGCGTCACATCGCAACATAAAAGTATGTCAGACTTCACACCTCAAGTGTTTTGAACGACCTCAGCTCGTCGACGCAATCACGGTTAATTTGCATTGGACCGGTACAGCTTGTCAATGGCAATTTTCCTGTTTTCAAAGCGACTTGGGCGAATTAGGCACATCCACCTAGTTTTTCTCCTACTAGATAGAAGGCTGCAGTGCCTGTGTTTGAATTAGTCTCTTTTGTTTTACTACATAGACGTCAGCACTTTTTCAGCGCCTCGTAGGAAACATTCATTCAGCTTTAGTGTTCTACAGGAATGATAGCAGCCATTTCGTCAGCACTCAAAGGCCGCGCTTCTGGAATCACAAGCCTTTGGCGCGCCTTTAGGCAGTCTGCCACTGACAGCTTGCACATGCAAAGGAGAGCCGCTGCTCAACTCTGACAGTGAAAGTGAGAGTGAAAGTGATGCACTAGGGTTTTGTTCTATGAGTGAAGAGGATGATAATAGTCTTCTCATCACTTCATCTACCAAAAATGACAATTCGGAAAGCAAAGACGACATTGACTTGGCCTGACGGTGGTGCAGCGTCTTCACGCTTAAAACATGAAGCAAATTGGTCGAAAAAACTTCAGAAGTGTTTTCGATGATTTGTATACATTGTGTAGGTTCTGTGTAACTGCTTTCACCGGAGCAACTAGAATGGGACATTGTTGTATTAGCTACCTTAGTATTTCTCATTTATTGTTTTGAAGAGCATTCTGTTTGTACTGACCATTTTTTTATACATACAGTACTGTCCACTTGCCTTAGTCTCGCATGAGACTGGCAGTATTGAAAATAAATGAAATAAAAGGTACATCGGTGCTCGCGAATTTCAAACCCCAATGCAATGCGGTAATTATGGCTGGGAATTGAACCAGCAAGCTTGTGATTGCCTCCATTCCAGCACAATGTTATAGACACCAAGCCACCATGATAAGCAGAGAACCTCACAAGGTGTGGGCTCTGAGAAAAAGATGAATATCCTAACAGTCCATGCTTCTAAACCAACAGAACCGTACATTGCTATATTATTCGCATACCATGAGAAAGAGAATAAAAAACGGGAATACTAGTACTACACTATGTAAACATTGTATTCAGCCTTTTATCACAGTTTGCACCCCGTAAAATTTTGATGCCCATTGTACATGTGTGATACTGATCCAGACTACATGGACATCTGATGTGAGCACAGATGCTCCTATCTCATAACTTTTTCTTCAGTGTCACGGAAAGTTGTTGGATGCAGAAGTTTGCTGTTCATTTGGCATCATACTCAAGATGGCTGGGCCGCACATCATGCTGCTGTTCTGCTGTCAAGTTACGAGACATTATCTAGCATTTCTCTAAACGTTAAGGGCCATGTTTCTTGCAATGAGGTCAAATTATGTTTAGGGATTAAAATTTTTTGTTCAATGTAGCAAAAAAGCGCATCTAGCCAGAGGTCAACTTAAGAGAAACTGAATTTCATAAAGCATCACGCGCGCACAAGCAAACATAAGATGTCGTTACTGCCCACCAGTATTTTTCCTCACTGGCTTCGTCTTGTAGCTAGAAAAGAGATAGAAACCACAACAAAGCAAATTTGTTCTGCTCTCTCCCTTCACTAATGTGTAGCTTCATCAGGAGTTAGGTCACAGGTCACAGGATTGTGAAATACAAGAACAAAATACTCTCAACCAAAATTTTAGTGCCAAAGTACAGCAGAAGCCCCAGGCCCAGGCTTTCACTTGTTTACCCACTGCCGATCACTTGTTAATGCAAAGTGTTTTACAACTTGCCAAAAGCTGTTTCCAGTTCTTTCTCGTAAGGAGAAACAGCCGAGAACATTTGGGTCAATTTCATTGAGATCGTTAAAACAAACAGCAGCAGTCATCCTAAGTGCTTGCTTGGCAGGGATTTCTAGCTGGAAAACAAAGATACTTGGCCTGCCTTGTTTCCTTTCCTACAGCATAGGCACATATTGTGGTTACTCCAAATTCACGCACAATCAGTATGCATGATCTTATGCCTTAAAGCTACCCTAGAAGCAAAATACCTTTTTCCTGGCCTTGATCGACAGCTACATTACGAATGGTTAAGTGAGAAATTTGAGATTGTTCTGTTTCTTCAGTGCGGCTAGCACATCGTGGATAAAAACAACAATACTAGCCATGATTCCATGAACTGCCCAATTCCCATATCTTATGCCCCTGTCACACTGTTACGCATAAACTCCGTTGAGCATGAAACTCCCTAATGGAGATTTACGACAAGGGAGTTGCAGCCTTGTCCCACGGCTCAATATGAGGTTTCAATGAGAGCTGTATGGGACACAAAGAGCGCTGCTATGCTTATCTTCGCATGCAAAATTTCACACATGTAGTCACCCTCAAACAATCTATGCGCAGAATGTAGTCTAATAAAATCATAGCAAGAAAGTGAGGTATATGTTGCTACAAGACTCGTATTCTCTAAGCACAGCGATGTTGAAAGCGATGCCGGCCACACTGCGCTCTTGTCTTGATACGAGAGTTCACATTGTTATAACGGCACATGATAACTACGAGTTGTGGTTGCGTGATAACTGGCATAGCACCCGGAGCACACGGATAAGCAAACGAAATGGCAGAACGACATTTCCCCATGCGGCACGGTGAAACATTGGTTTACAGAGTACAGGCACTGATGTCCCAAAAAACAGATCAGAAACTTCCATTATGCAATGCATTATGCAAGGAAAAAGAATATTGCCAAAATTTAAAAGTGTGCTAGTTAAGACGATTTTGTTTGTGTGGATTTCTTTGTAGCTGTAGCTATTTGGAAGCGAGAGTACTCCGTCCAGCCACAATGGTCACTGCCAAACTCCCTTCGCCAAACGCTCCACTGAACTTCCTTAGCAGAAAGGAAACTGTGTGGCACCAAGTGCACCTCCTTCAAGATAACGACGATGGAGTTCAAAGCAGTTCGTGGGTCCTCAAGTGACAGCAGTTATTACAAAGAGAACTGCCATACCTTTGTCCAGTTTCCGTTCTAAGTTGGCCGGTAGCTCTTCCGAGCTTTCAATCTCAGGTGGGTAGACGTACGAGGCTCGACACTCTTCGCTCCCCGTGTTCCTCGTGTCAACTGCATCTTTGCACACGCTCAGGATGTTGCGTCGAAAGTCGATGACCTCGGAGTCTTTCATGTTGTCGAACTCGTGAGCGCAGCCTCCGACTGCCAACCCTTTCCATGCGAAAGACAACAAAAACAGCGATGAACGAACCAAAGTTGAGCACTTCACAGAGAAACAGACTAAGTAATTGTTTGTACGACTTTATCTTTGTCACTTACGTAATTTATTACTAACATGTACAGTTAGTGTCAAAAGTTTACAGAGTGTGGGATCTGAGAAAGCACTGAAATTTCCAAGCACTTTGTGACCACAGCCAATAAAACCATGTAACATTATGTTGTTTACATACAACTATTAGTACAGGCTGTAAATTCAAATAAAAGGCTACATGTAAAGGCTGCAGAGACATTCAGCTTTCTCTCAGGTAATAATGATAATAATTTTTTAAAATAATAAATAATAATAATAATAATCACTGCTGGCAGCTCCTGGTTAGACAACTTGGCAGACTTCGCTTCATACTGAGCTATTGATAATGCTTCGAAATGCGCAAGTTGGATGTGGCTACTATTAGTCAGACAAGCTGGTGTAGGAAAAAAATATCATGCAGATTCCACGTACTGTAGGAATCAATGTAAGCAAAGCTTTCTGTGCTGTTTGCTTTTGACTGACGATAATTAGCGGTAATGCTGACAGCAAATGTTTAATTTCTTCAGCACTTAGTGCAATACAAGAGTGGTGAGTTGATGTTAAACGTTACCTTGTGTGCACCACTGCTGTTTGTCTGCACAGCAGACAGAACACACACTAAGACGTGTTTGCTTGAGGCATTGTTGCACGCTACTGTTCATAACCTCCGAGAAGGTTGGCATTGTGATTACCTCACAAGGCACACGGCATCATGGCGCAGAAGCGTTAAACTTTAATTGAACTAGGGGTCTGTTCATGCCAAAACGACAATCAGATTATGAGGTGCACCGTAGTCTCAGCCTCCAGATTAATTTTGGCCACCTGAGTACACGACTGTTTCTTTATTTCGGCCCCTTCAAAATGCAGCTGCCATGGGCGGAATCAAACCCGCGACCTTGAGCAACGACCTTGAGCGACCTTGAGCAACACCATAGCCACAAAGCTACTGCGGCGAGCACGAAAGTGTTGGTTTGAAGTGCAGCCGCTTCCACAGTGTAGCCTAGATGCTACAGTGCTTTCACGCGGCTTTGCGTCTGCACACCCTGCATCAGGTGTGTGCTTGACAATTTTGCATGGTGTTTATTTTCTAGAATTATCAGAAACGCACCGCACCATACCTTGAACTTAAATTTATACAGTTTCTTCGCAACCGCTGTCGTGTCAAGTAGTAGTGTTTCGTCGCCTTCTCGCATCGCCTTTTTCTCCCTTCCCCGCACTCCCCCCCCCTGTATGCAAGCTGCGAACGAAGAGTGGTAAGGCCGTTATTCACTCATTTCGTGATTCCGTCAGTTGACAATGCAAGGGGTTTTTAGGCACAAGGGCCAGGGATGACCAAAGAACATCAGGAAATGGTATGGTGAGGTCGATGATGCAGTGAATGATAATTGTCAGATATAACGTGGCTGTATAGGAGCCTAAAATATACAAGTATTAAAATAATGTAAAGGGCAAGTGATGTTAGCGATGACCATAAAATATATTCCAGAAAGTGATAATACAAGAAAACGCTTTGCTTCCAGTAGTACTACTTCTACCAGTCTCCTCTCTATCATTCTCTCTACCTCCCCTCTGGACGCTTGCAAGTTAGTTAAGTTGAAAGTAGTACAAAAGTAAGCATTGCAGTTTCCGCATTGTTTCCGTGGAGGGTCACGGATAATTACAGCCATCAAGAAGGTATTGTGGCGACGCCCAGAGAGCTCCAGGGGGCATTGTGATACAGCAGTGGAAAGGTACAAACGAGTTTCTCACATCGCTTTTCCTCTCTGCCATGCTCCTTCCATGTATATGCATGCTCTGAACCACCTTTTGACGAGGCGTGCAAGACAGCGAAAGCGACAGCAGCAGCAGTGGAAAAGTCGAAGGAAGACCCAAAGAAGCTCCGTTGTAAAAAGTGAGTTCGCGGCACTTAGCACGGCCAGACGAGAGCGAGCGTGCATTCAAGCCCTGTCGTGGACACAAACGCTGCGCATACACACTCCAGTTGCATGTAGCATAGTGTAAGTCTGCTACGTAGCACAGACACCGCGGCTGCCTCGGAGTGCTGCAAAGAGTCCGCTGGCTGAGCACCCTGCGGCCCACTGAGGACAACCATGTCGGGCACGTTGTTGGAGCCAAAAGTGTAAGTGTGTGGTGTTTACAAGAATATCCAAAATCAAATATGAACCGCGCGTCACGGTGACATTCAGTAGGCCGAGCGTTGTGAGCACGCCCCGCTCTGCCATGTCATATATCTTGACAGTGCAAGTCATTGAAGAAGCGGGAGCGCCGCAAACAGGATGTTTCGTTGCCAAAGCTCCGCTTGTATTGAACGCATTATAGCACTTTTTGCAGCAGAGTATTTGCGAAATAGTTCATTTTTAACTGCAAATGTATGTCTCGACTTTGATAAAAAGTGGGTCAAGTGGTTTAAAGCCTCAGTATAGGAGCCCCATGCAAATTTACACAAAAGAAGTGTGCAGGCTTAAAGATAGCAACACAAGGACAGGATAAGATGAGAGTTTGTACATCATGCTCTTAATGGCATCTTGGAGGCACACTCGAGTACACAACTCAGAAGATGGGGACAGTATAAAAAGTATTACTACTATACACGTGGGGAACTTTCTCTGGTAATGGAGGGAAAGCTACAGGGGCAGAGCTTCTGCACATGTGTTATACTTTGCCAAGTTTTCCATCGGTGTTTGACCGCGCTTTTAATTTAATTTGGTGCCAATTTGCACAATAATTCATGCTTGTGAATTTCTGAGGCCCACATTAGCACCTGAAGAGCTCTCCTCGCCAAAACGAGAAACTCCTTACGGATTTCTGAGTTGAGCTTCTTCTCTTCGGTGTTACCCTTGGGCTCCACAACTTTCAGGATGGGCTGGAAGAGGTGCAGGTCGCAGAGTCGACGGTACTCATCGTAGAACTCCTCCTTATCTCCATCACGGGTGATGGACACGAATATGTACGATGACGGTTCACCCAGGTGTCTGTACAGTGGGTACTTCTGTGCATTTTCCCAGAGGTCCTCTGGAACAACAACAATCAGGTAATGGCTATTCGTACGGCAGAAACAGAAAAGGAACTCTGTTATGTCTTCCTTTAGAGTGTTTCATTTCTCTGACTGCTGTAGCGTGAATCTATAATCGTACCGATCCACAGTGGTTAAACAAGAAATGCCTCTGAAGTCACCATTTGGACAAGTGGACTTCTCCGGACAAAGGGGAGTCCCACTGTTGAAATGCTGACTCGACCACTGCAGATCACTTTTAAGTCCCTACCTTCCAGTGTAGTACATTTGTCTTGTTTTAAGCCACATTGCCACACTAAATGAAAGATGAAATTGTTGATTGTAATTGACCAACAGTGATTAGCTCATACCAGTTAGTTTAATGCATTTACATGTGGTGAAATCAAAAACATGTTTCTGTAAGTGAACAAATCCACATGCATAGATGCCAAAGATAGTGGATAAAGGGACACTTGTCGCCATAGCTCAGTTGGTTTAGCCCCATACATATCATGCAGAGGTCATTAGGTCAGCCCCCACTAACAGCAAAGTTGTGTTTTCTTCCAATTTCATTTCCTTTTTTCACGAATACAATGTTTATCGCAAATAAGAGAAACAGTTAATTTTCCTTATGTTCACTTGGCTTCATTATCTTTTGACTCCATATGGTTGTTACTAAAAACTGGGCCCCTCTGTTCCCAGGAACGAACTTGCTGTGTTCCATGGAAACACAGTAAGTGACAAGCACTTCTGTTGGGCAACCTAAGCACAAGTCGGCAAAACACTTTACTATTTGACAAAATGCTTACCACAGATAAATGGCATGAACCATGTCACATTATTAACAATTAGGTAGCCACAGATGAGGCAGCAAGAAGCTACCTTTCAAGCATGCATTGTAAGGAAGAACCCACCCTTGATGCTCTCTAATGTAGCATCTCTGGAACACGAGAGGGGGATGATGATGCCTGTTGGGAGTAGACAGTCCACCACGATGGTGTTGGGCATAATGGGGTAGCCCCATAGCTCTCCTGATGATGGGGGCATCTTGGCTGTCTCCTACAGGCTGCTGTAGTAACAACGATGCCAGCAACTGTTCTGGGCTGCACAAATTAAGAACAAGTACCGAAAATTATGCGAGAGCACCACGTGTTTCATTTAGTTTTAGTTCTAACCATGAATACTGGAGTGCCTCACAAACTTTATTCCAGCAATCCTTTCTTTTTAAATCTCAACATGCTAAATACACTATGGGCTCACGTGCAGAAATGTCAGTCAAGATAATAGCACAAACTAAATCAATTATGCAAGGCATGTTCTGTAAGATATCGAACTTGGCATAGCACATGTCCAGAAAAGAGCGAACTTACGAAATTAAGGTCGATCACTTCTGGAAGATACATTTTCTCATCTTACCATGGAAATTTCAAAAGAAACTAGAAATAGCCATGGGACCACCATGTTCACACACTTATGAGAACACTTCCTACTGCTCAGGAAATGCCTTTCTACTCCAGCATATCTGACTAGATGCCACGAGTGCCTGATAACGAAATTGTAGCTTCATAACTGCTGGGGAACGTTACTGCAGCCAAGCAACTGCGCTAACCTGCACTCAGTGAACTCGGGAGCAGTTTAGAGTCTTAGCATGTTTATCAAGATCAACAAAAACAGGCAACAGATTTCAAAAAGATGCCACTGCCATTGTTCCCCTAAGAAAACTGCACCTATGCGTACGCACATGCCAGAGGGAGCAGTACTGCTTATTATGAGTGCACTTGGGCTTCCTGCTTCTCTCATTTTGCTTTTATTTTTCGCCATCAATAGTGTCAGAATTGCGACCACTTGTCAGACTGCCAGCCAAAGGCTTGTTGATGGTCAGGTCTAAGCAAACCGGCAGGCAGGCTTTCCCAGAGTGACAATGCAATTAGAGAACCACAGGCCATTCACGTAGAGAAATCAATTACGAAAAAAGCCTCGATAAGAAGAATTTAAATGATTTTAAAGAGGCAACAGTGAAAATAATGTTATCTACAGCACAATCAACAAGCGAACTTGAACCAGCATAATGTCTCTCTCACAAACGACAATGAATCTCTGAGCCACTTGTAAAATACTTCGGTCACTTCTCCCAATTGTTGGCTATCACTGGCAATCAGGCTTTTGTTATTAGAAGCACCAACAACTTGGCTTCTTTGTATGACACCTTCATGGCATAGTTGCAAAACACATGCACGGAAAGAAACAGACACTGAAACGGATTAACCCTGCGCACGCTCCTTTATACAGGAGACCTTCTGCATCGTAAAATTTTGGATGGGACTGGCA
Organism: Dermacentor albipictus; assembly: GCF_038994185.2. Taxonomy (NCBI): domain Eukaryota; kingdom Metazoa; phylum Arthropoda; class Arachnida; order Ixodida; family Ixodidae; genus Dermacentor; species Dermacentor albipictus. Next base: position 159,997,586 of record NC_091822.1, read on the forward strand.
CAGAATGGAGCGGCCATTTAAATTGGTAACACAAATCCTACACTATAAGAGCAGCTTGGTTTCAGGAAAATATATTCTCATAATCCCAAATTCATCTGGTCGCTCTGACATATACACACAGACTCCAGGCACTGAGCGCAAAAACCACATTATATCAACGTGCAACAAGACCAAGACCTGCTACAAGGTTGTGTGTAGGAGTTTAGATCACTATGCAGTTCAAAAGAAAAAAAGCTTGAAGAAGAAGAAGAAAGCTATTCGAACAAAACTTGTAGCACATTATCGGGAATCAACCTATTTCACTGCTTTCATATCAGTTAGGGAAACTCAATTTCAACATTTGCATATTCGATGACAAAAAGGCTCTCTTTCGAGCCACCTTCAGCTTCGTAATTTCGCGCGAATACGAATGGGAGCCACATGCAAGCTTAATATTTATTAAATCAACATCGATTTCGAGAAAGAAGAAACTGAACGAATAGAAACAAGCCGGCCTTTTTTTTTTCTTCAAGAATCAAGAAAAGCTAGGGAGTATTAGAATCAATTTCCAAAGGAGTGTTGCCGTACAAAACGTCGGAAGAAACGTGAGTTTCTAAACACAACCACATTATGTAACATTTTTACCGTTATTTTCCTCGTAAGAGAAGCAACATTCACCCGCCTCAGCTGTGTTTGGCAAACCGTGGCTTACACAAGTCGTAGAAAACGAAGCAAACACTCGACAGGAAATGAACACGCATACACATTATAAAGTCAGCGGCACAAGTCAAGGATGAACTCATTTGGAACCTTCGCGAAGCCGTAGTTAGACCAAAAGCGAAACCGTTCCTATGCAGTAACTTTACGATCGAGCCGCAAGTGCTTCTATGATGCACTTCATAAATTAAAACACGATTTACGATGCCAAAGCTCACACACACTTGCTGCCTCCAAACGATCGGCGCGACCGGTGTGTTACGACAGGGCTCTTGAACTACGACCCTGAAGTTGTTTTGATCTCGGCTACCTTATCTCCGTGCCGTTCTGTCGCAAAACAGCCGCTGCAGAACGCTTAAAACGGAGGCAGCAGGGCCGCGGGAATCCCGAGGAGAGAAAAACGCCCACATCTTGACTAATTAATCGGCCTTAACGGGACTCTGTACAGCTCGATGTGTCGTTCGCGGCAGTGGCAAATTAGCGGATACGTACCCCAGAGACCAACCGAGCGCCCAATCATAAGGGGACAAAACATTCAGCATCACCGGTCTCTCCTGGTAGCGGACGAGGAAGAGAAGCATCGTTGTCCATTCCGCACGCCATCAGATCCCCAACACGCTCATCAACAACACATAAATATTTAAACCAAGAAAGAAAAACTGTCTGCAAGGCGCCGCCGTTAACAAGACAACAAACACTGCTGAGTGGGCGTACCTACTCATAAGCCGCAGTTTCGCATTCAAACATTTTTTTTCTTAATATTCACCTCAATTATTCTAATAATTTAGGCACACTTTGTTTTTTTAATTGTTTTAAATGGTTCATATGTATTATTGAGACGATATATAATAACAATTAAAACAAGTCGCAAAAACATACGACTCCAAGTCGAGTACTAGCCGTAGCTTCGTTTTGCATCTTGCGCGTCTGCTTTTTGCGTGGCGCCGCTTTCGGTTTTGTATTTGTGACTTGTTGGACGTCTACCTCGCTCCTGGGATTGGCCCTCGAAGACTTGTCGCGATCCTCCCGCCTCCGGTCAGCTGGCCGAGACTTGTCGGTCTGCTGTTGGCGGCGTGCGTGCACACGCGACGCGCGGCGCGCTGTTTTGCTCGAGTTTGTAAAGTTCGTACTGCGGAACTGCGCGAACTCGGGGCCTGTCGCCGCTGGTCGAAGGAGCGCGTCGTTCAAATTCAAGCCCAGCGAGTGCGGCACTCGAAGCGGTGCGCGTGCGTTTGTGTTTTGGCGCTTGTGAATCGAGAAGTACGGTTCGTCTTGGGAGAGTTTCTCGGCGGGACCTTACTCGCCCGTTGCCGCGCGCGACGGCGCAGAGGTGGGCGCGTGCGGTACGTCCGACCAGCGGCGGCACATGTCTGAAGACGAGAGCGACGTGGATTTGGACCCGGCGCATCAACTCGTCAGGTTGCGCAGACGACTGCCGGCGTTCAAGCAGCGGCCGCCGCCGAGCAGCGACGACAGCGACGCGAGCGAGGACCCTTTACCGGACGGCTACTGTCACCGCAAGTCGACGTCGGCCAACTCGTGCTGGACCATCTCCGATTTGAGCCGTCTGGACGGCAGCGGGCCGCTGTCGCCCGCCGCGAAAACTGGTTACATGTGCGAGGTATGTATACATGCCGCATGCGTGTGTGCGCGCTGCATGGACGGTCGCTTCTGTTCGCCGCGCAGTTTGTTTTGTCTTTTGTTTCCTCGCCGCCACGGCCACGCCGGGTGCTTCTCCCCGCCACCCTCTTTTTTAATCGCGAATGTTTAATTCTCTCACCCTCCGGCGGGGTTCCCGAACTGGCGTGATCCTTCAGCTCTGCGACTACACGACGACGACGACTGGCGCGCGTTGGGGCGCTCGAGCAATCCGGTTGGTCTTGTTTGCCGCGGTTATGAGTTGGTGAAAGGTTTATATAGTTACGCGTACCTAACTCGATCGCCTGTTCGCCCTCTTCTTTCGTGCTTATTCGTTTTCTTGTCTCTCGCCCCCGGCACACCTCGTTTTCCTTTGCTCTTTCCTTCTTCGTGCGCCCGTGATGGAGTGGGTTCAGGTGCCGTAATTTAGGAAATGAGAATACGTCGGAAGTTTCGTGAGCAGCCGTGGCAAGGTAAAATGTTAATTGCGATCTATCTATCTATCTATCTATCTATCTATCTATCTATCTATCTATCTATCTATCTATCTATCTATCTATCTATCTATCTATCTATCTATCTATCTAATCTGTGATAAGTAGGATAAGCATTTGGTAATTTCGCGACTTGCATGGACAATTTGAACGTTTTTACGTGTCATCAGAGCGAAATATTTCGCTCTGATTGCGTTTTTATATACAAAAGCTAGGCTCTGATATGACAGGCTACTGGATAGTCATCTAAAGAGTGTGTTATGTCACCCAGACAACGTCATTCCGAGCTCATTAGCCCAACCCCATAGCAAAAAAAAACAAGAAATAAAAACAAGAAACGTAGCGGACCAGGGACTGCATGCGACCCACTATGGGTACATGCGCCGCTACCAATCAGGTTGAACAACAACGACGACGCTTTCTATGAGTCGTGTCATCGAATCAAATTAGGCTTAACTATTTTCGCTGCTCTCGACGAATGAAACGGGGAATTTTACTCAGAAGGACTTGCTTACACTGAGGCCAACTCAGCGCACATTGTAAAGGCTCACTGATATGCATTTTCGTCACAAACCCTGAAATATAACAATGTCGGCGGCCATCCATACTACGAACTACTACTACTAACTACGTACTACTACTATCCATCCATACGTACGAACGCGTCACCAATGCGCACCCTACACATATACATGGTAAAGGGGCAAACAACGTGACACCATGATGGTTTTGTCGCGTCCAACGGATCACGGTACAACTGCGCAGTATATTACGGAGACTCTATAGTACAGTCGTAAGACTTGTCTGAGCAGTGCTGGTTGTGTGCGATTTGGAGCCTGCTTCGCCTTCCGGCGCCCCTGCTGAGGCCACTGACGTCACACTCCAACACTGCGCTGGATACTCAAAGGGAGTTCGCACTGAACGACCCCGAAGCCTCTCGTTCCGAGCCAATATACCCTCACTGAAGATTGAGTCATCGCTCCAGTGGCGACAGACTCCTACCGATGTGCGGGGTCGTACGCTGCAATCTGAGCGTGCGAACGTTACGTCTTCGCTGCGTTAGAAAATTGTGGCCCCTGTATAGCTCAGTCGAGTGGGCGTGGGAGCCCCACGTTAATTTCGTGCAAATTTGGGAACGTCGCGACCGCGAAGTCCGGGCCAGCGGTGACCCAGCCTGCGCCTCTTCTTCTTCTACACCTCGCTATAAGCGCTATTATCCCTCAAACAAAAACAGAAATTATAATAAGAAGAGAGAAAAGGAAGAAAAATCAGACGCTGCTGCATTTGTAACGAGGTGTCCTATACAGGGTGTCTCCCACGTAAGTTTAGCCAAACGTTAAGAATACGCGAATGCCACGTAGCTGGACAGAACCGAGGTAACGTAGTCTGCCGTCGCTTGGAGATACATAGATTATTTTTTTCCATTCGACCTAATTACACAATTCCTCTTAATTATTAAACAACTCAAATATTATAATTAGAGGAAAAGTGTCAATCAGAAAATTGCTGAGCGACATGAAAAACTCCCGATACGGCTTTCTGTTACTCAATGTGTGTGTGTGTGAAAACTTTTATTGTAATGAGGTCTGGAGGCTCGACTTAAGCCAAGGCGGGCCGCTCCCACGTTGGCACTGTCAGGCCAAGCCTTTCAGCGACATCATGGGCCCTCTAGACTGCCCTTAGTTGATCCTGGAACAATGAATCCTTTTCTCCCACTGTGTCCATTCTTCAACGAGGTTGGGGAGAGTCGGGGGACACCTCACCAGCATATGTCTGATTCCAATGATGCCTTTACAATCGTTGCAGTCCATCTTAATCTCCCTCTCTGGATATATTTTATAAATGGCGTACGGTGTGGGATGTGTACCCGTTTGCAATAAGCGCGGTGAGACTGCCTGAGCCTTGTTCAGTTATGAATGTGGCAATGGGAATTGTCTGCGTCCTAAATAGTAATGTTTGGTAACGTCATTGTATGTTATTAAATGATCTCTAGATTCCCTGGTGAACGGCTCGGTTGCTCAATACGTGCTACATAAAAGTGTTTTTCCGAGCGCGAAAGAAGCCCGCCAACACACGCAAAGTGCCTCGAGTGGCCAGTCGGGCGACAATTTTGCGAGCATTTGAGGGCAGTTTCATCCTCGGAAAAACGTTTTTATGTAGCACGTATTGAGCAAAACAGAAAGCTGTATCGAGAGTTTTTCATGGGGCTCTACAATTTTCTCATTGACGCTTTCCATCTAGTTATAATACTTGAGAAGTTGATTAATTAATTAAGACAAATTATCTAATTAGGCGGAATGAAAAGATAGTCGGAGTAATCTCCAAGCAACTGCAAACGAAATTACCTTTGTTCTGCCCAGCTACGTGGCATTTGCATATTTTTAAACTCTGGCTAAAGTTAGCTGGCACACCCTGTATATCGTTCCTGACCACATATACGGCATGTAATATTTTGGTTACGTTAGCCTGACTGCAAAATTATTCAGTATTCTTGTTTCTGCGCATTTTCCATATTTTTCTCCTGTTTAACGTCGTCACACTCTAAAAATTGTTTGTACCCTTTGGGGCGTATCTTTGTCCCACAACAGTGGTCGTCATCTGTCTTGCCTACCCGCCGTGGTTGCTCAGTGGCTATGGTGTTGGGCTGCTGAGCACAAGATCGCGGGATCGAATCCCGGCCACGGCGGCCGCATTTCTATGGGGGCGAAAACACCCGAGTACTTAGATTTAGGTGCACGTTATAGAACCCCAGGTAGTCCAAATTTCCGGAGTCCTCCACTACGGCGTGCCTCATAATCAGAATGTGGTTTTGGCACGTAAAACCCCATAATTTAATTTTTTAAAATCTGTCTTGCTTGCGTTCTCTTTCATGAAGACTTTACTCTGGCTACTTTCCTGTCAAGAATGCTATGTCACGCGCTGATAACGCGCATGGCCGTCGTGACATGGAAGTATACAGGGCGCGAAGCGATAAAGGACAGACACGCAAGGTAGATGACGTTCAGGGACAAGATACGCCACAAAGGGTGTAAACTGTCTTTAGAGCGTACTTGTGAGTCCTCACTCTTAAAACGGCCGGTTGCACCCTTTTGGGTGTATATTGGTCCCACAACAATAATCGTCGCCTGCCCTGCTTGCGTTTCCTTTCTTGAAAACTCGGCGCTCGCTACTTTCCTGTCGAGAATGATGCCGCACACTGATAAAGCGCATGCCGTTCGTAACTCGGAAGTACCGGGATCACAGCATTAACGAAAGGAAACGGGGGCAAGACAGATGACGGTTATTGCACTCTTAAAACGGTTGCACCCTTTGAGGTGTGTATTTGTCCCACAACAATAATCGTCATCTGCCTTGCTGGCGTTTCCTTTCTTGAAAACTCGGCTCTGGCTACTTTCCTGTCGAGAATGCTGCGTCACACTGATAACGCGCATGCCGTTCGTGACTGGGAAGTACCGTGCTCGCAGCGTTAAAGAAAAGAAACGCGGGCAAGACAGATGACGATTATTGTTGTGGGACAAGATACGCCCCAAAGGGTGTAAATTTTCCTAAGAGTGTGTTGTGGGACAAGATAAGCCCCAAAGGGTGTACATTTTCTAAGAGTGCTCCCCGCCACATTCGCTCTTTAAAAAGTTTGCAGCCTTTGGGGCTTGTCTTGTCCCACAACGTTGATCATCATCTGCCTTGACCGCATTAACTTTCTTTAGAGCCCGGCACTTCCAAGTCACGAATGGCATGCGCGTTATCAGCGTAACATAGCATTCTCGAAGGGAAAGTAGCGAGCGCTGAGTTTTCGAGAAAGGAGACGCGATGCGAGGCAGATGACGATTATCGCTATGGGACAAGATAAGCCCCCAGGGGCATAAACATCTTTACGCTCTAAAAAAGTTCACGCCCTTTAGGGCTTGTCCCCAAACAATAATCGTCACCTACCTTGCTTGCGTTTCCTCTCTTGAAAACTCGGCGCTCGCTACTTTACTGCCGGGAATGCTCTGTCATGCTGATAACGCGCATACCGATGTGGCAAATATACACCCCAAAGGGTGTAGATTTGTCTATAAGTGACAGCGCAAACCGGTCGTGATACATGTTTTTTGACATCCGGGCAAGCATGTCGCAAGGATGAATAGCTTCCGCTTGACTCTATAGCTTTCTTATCATTCATCAGCCGGCCGACGATAACGTGGGCGGAGCGCAGCTCGGACCATTGACGAAGTTCGGAAATATGAATAATTCGATGATATAATCAATACTTTATCGCTGCCCTGCACTTAGTAATGGTGCCTACTCCCCCCTCCTTTTAGAGCGCAGCTCTTTGGCGTCCGTTCCTGGGTTTCGCGTCGTCGTCGGCGTTGTCGTCGGCCTCGTAACCAGCTCCGCCCCCCTTTCATCCCCCCAGCGCTAGCAGCGACCGACTGATACCGCTGGATGCCGCTGACGCCGCTAGAGAGTCAAGATAACGTGACTGCATAGAACACCGTCGCCGCCATGCAGAAAGAGGAGGAAAGGGTCCCCCCCCCCCCCCCTGTTCTTGTGTGGCGGATAGGGTGCTCTTCAGTTGCCGACGCGCCGGTTATTTCACGTAGGCCCCGGCACGTCGACGAATACGTGACCACCTTCCCACGGCTAGACCTGGTTCTTAGCGCTGCGGAAGCGAGGGTATCATATTGTTTGTGTCGGCATCGGCGGCGTTGTCCCTGAAACCAACTCCGCAGCTGGGGTTGACTCACTATCGGCGTCAGCGGCATCAGTCAGTCGCTGCTATCTCTTCCCTCCTCCCTTTATCGTGTTGTCCGCTTGCTGCGCGCGCTTCTGCCCCCATCGTTTGCCGCTGGGTGTACACGCCGCCCCCCTCCCCCCTCTTCCTGCGAGTCTCCGGTTGTCAAAGCGCCGGCTCGAACTTAATTCCTTTCTTCGCTCCTCCTCCAATGCAACCCCTGTGCGGTGGCAATCAGAGAGCCAGATCGGTGGCGGCGGATCTGTATATGTGCACCGCCCGAGCCGAAATTGCCGCTGCCGTTCGCCACTGCGAAATTATCTGCCAGTTCTTTCTGAGCCATGAGCGAGACGACCGATGGAAGTCCTCCGTCTGCTGCTGCTGCTGCTGCTGCTAAACGAGCTGCCAGAGCAGAGGCCCAGCGCCGTCGCCGTCAGAATCCAGAGGTGCGTGCCGCCGAAGCAGAAGCTTACCGTCGCCGCCGTCGAGATGATCCAGGAGTACGCGTCGCCGAAGCAGAGGCTAAGCGCCGCCGCCGAGAAGACCCTGCAGTTCGCGCCGCCGAAGCGGAGGCTCATCGCCGCCGTCGAGAGCAACCAGCAGTAAGCGAAGCTGAAGCAGAAGCTCATCGCCGTCGCAGAGAAGACTCGACCGTTCGCGCGGCCGAGGCCGAGGCCAAACGCAAACAAAGGCTCGCAAACAGTCAGGGTGCAACAAATGCTTTCCGGCGACAGTTTACAGACAATCCGTTTGGAAGTGTGTGTTCAGTGTGTGATCGGCTCTGGTTCCAAAATGACGTGAAACCGCTTCCGGATACGTGCCGTGAGAATCTCCGGTGTGCGTTTCCCAACTCGGACTTGTGTCAATTCAGACTGTGTTCTTCATGCATGCAAAATCTATCGAAAAGGTGAAACAGCTTATTTGCTGCGCTCAAATTTCGCATTAGGAAGTAACGTAATCGTCGGTAATTTTTTTTCTTCTTTTGTATTAACTGCTGTCGTCTGGATTCCCAAAGCTGGGCAAGAAAATAGATTAGCCCCTGCGCCGTAATTGGACTCATTAGGAGGAGTGCTTGAGGCTACACCGCCGTTTATTCCGCCGGTTTCATTAACGGATGCTGTCCAATATATATATATATATATATATATAGAGAGAGAGAGAGAGAGAGAGAAAGAGAGAGAGAGAGAGAGAGAGCAGAAGAAGAAACCAATGGGGCCGTTATCTCTCCATTAGACTCCCCCTATTTAGACAGACGCTCCCGGCGCTGTCGATGCCCTCACAACAAACAGCCGACGGGCAAGTAAACGGGACAGTCTCAAAAAAAAAAAAAGGACGGCCGTCTGTGTTGGGGGTGGGCGGCCGCGCGCAGGTGGACCCAATCCGCGGAACGGCGCGCTCTCTCCGCATGCATGCGGCCATCGCCCGGTATACGTGTACACTACACACGACCGCTTATCCGCGTCACAAATGGTGCCCCAGCGCCGCCGCCGCCGCCGCAGTAATAAAGCAGCTGCTTTCCTGTCCTCTAACGTCAGTGCCGCGTCGGCGTGGGACATTCGGCCTCGGAGCCATGGCCCCAGCGCCGTTTCACTTCTCTTTCTTTCTTTCTTTCTTTCTTTCTTTCTTTCTTTCTTTCTTTCTTTCTTTCTTTCTTTTGGCTCTCTCGTGTCCTAAGCGGCCGTACATATATAAGAATGCGAAAGGGGACCACGCCGCAGCGGGCGAGCGAGCTCGCGGCGTTTGATGGACGAGCGAGGCTAACTTCTTCCATGCCGGCAGCGACGCCCCTCGCTTTCTCTTTCCGTCCGAAAAACACACTGACACCGCGGCTAAGCGTGTCCGGCGCTGCACGGGCGAGCCTGTGTGGTGTGCCGCGCGTATACTTGCAGGACTTCGTATATGTGCGAGGAAGTGTACAGGCGGGTTGTGCTGCGTGCGTCGGGTATTAGGTGCTGTAGTATATGAAAAGAGCTCTCGGGGCTCACTTCGAGCGTAGAGAGAGAGAGAGAGAGATAAAGTTGGAAAGGGAGGGAGTTTACCAGAAAGAAGAAAGTCCGCTTTGCTACCCTGCATGGCGGGAAGGGGACAAAAATTGTAAATGCAGGAAAAGTGAACGATGAGTAGGGAGGCGGAAATTGGCGGCACAAAATCAAAGCGCTTAGGTGCGCATGTACGACACTAGGGAAGAATAAGACAAGGAAAGGGAAGCGCGTGTCAAGGACGGCATATAAGTAGGTGGTTCGGCGCAATTGGGAAACATGCAACTTATGGAATCAGCTAGCGCGAGACAGGGCTAATAAGAAATCGCTGGGAGATGCCTCCGTCCAACACAGCGCACGGACGTCAGAATAAGCCGAGTTTGATATACTGTATCGGTACAGTGCCTCATGCGCGCCTCAGTAGGGCTATTGTATATGAAACTCTGACCGGAGTTGTTGGAGAAGCATGGGAGAGGCCTTTGCCCTGCAGTGGGCGCAACCAGGATGATGATGATGATGATGATGATGATGATGATGATGATGATGATGATATGAAACTCGCATGGCTCCGTGGGTCGCGTGGTGGAGAGCGTTGTTTGTAAAGGGAGCGCGCAAGGTTGGTTCCATCAAGGCTCATAAAGCAAGTGGCTGTTATTGGTCGGTCGCCTTCGCTGAAATGGGCCCCTCGGTTTCCTTTCTTCTCGTTCACGCACGCACGCGCACGCACGTACACACACACACACACACACACACACACACACACACACAAACGCACACACCCACACACACCCACGCACACACACAAACACACACACACACAAACACACGCGCGCGCTTGTGTGTTTGTGTGTGTGTGTGTGTGTGTGTGTGTGTACGTGCGTGCGCGTGCGTGCGTGTGTGTGTGTGTGTGTGTGTGTGTGTGTGTGTGTGTGTGTGTGTTGGCGCGTAACCTCGGACTGCGTTGTACTCACTGCAGCCCTGAACATATGTTTTCTGCGTATACACTCTGAGAAAAGAGAGAGAGCGTTGGCGATTGACTCTGCTGGAGTTACGTACCGCTTGGCCCACTTCTGACTCTATTTCCGAGGCTTTATGCCACATCCTAATAGTGCATGTTCGTCTACTCATGACTGCACAGCTGACCTTTATTTTGTTTTGTATTAGCGATAGACGGTACACGTTTTTTTTTTTTTTCAAGCGCAAGCTAGATAAAAGGTTTATGCTTGGTGTACAATTGCATTGCGCCACATAAGATTTTTTTTTCAGGACTTTATGATTTAAAAAAAAATATTGTAGAATAATCTATGTAAGTACCTTGAGAGAGTACGTAGGTTATAAAGAAATGGTATCTCGTAGCCCTAACGTAACGATTGGCGCTCTTGTCGTATAAGTTCTTTTGGTAGCTTTGGGTTACTCCATGGTGTTAGGCACACGTTCACGTGCTCCATTGTTCGTCGGCTTGTCCGAGCGTTCTCGTTAGGAAAGCTTGAATGTGGACACGCCGGCGCTCCGTTGGTTTAGAGTGCATGACGGGGACGCGCAAAATGGAAGCCTTGACGTTGTCGCGGCGTCGCTGTATACGTACGCCGAAAATAGGTCGTATGTGCACCCCGTCCTTCAGAGAGACTATGCAGTACACCGGAAGTCCGCAGTGCACTGTGTGCACCCCGGCGCATGCGCATTCGCGCGCTCTTACTTTCTCTAACAGAAACTAACTACGGTTCACGTTTGTAGCCCGTTTCTCTTTATCGGGTGATCACGGGACCTCAGACACCTGTTTCCCCTGTTTCGACATTCTTCAGTGGCGTTACTTGCAGTGACCGGGGACCTTCTGTGTGTGTGCCCTTTAGTGCGCGCGTGTTGTGCTTATTTCTTCGAGATTTGTCCTGTTGCTCTTTCCTTCCTTCCTTCCTATCTTCCATTCTTGTGTTGCTGTCAACTCCCTTCAGAAGAGTAGGCAGGCGTTGTGCCCCTTCCGGTGGCAGTTGCCAGCCTGCTCCTCGCTTTCCCTTTTCCTGTCTAGTGTATGCATGTTTTCCATAATAATAATAATAATAATAATAATAATAATAATAATAATAATAATAATAATAATAATAATAATAATAATAATAATAATAATAATGGTATGATTATTATGTTAATGATGATGATGCTGATGAAGCGCAAAACACTATATTTAGCCTTTGCGAAGGCGGCGTTTTTACGAGAGTGGACTCCTATAGGGTGTTTATTATTATTTTCTTTTAATTGCACCAACTTTTCAAAAGCTGCCGGTAGCATATAGCACAATTAATTCTAGCCCTTGAGTTAAATTACGCAATAAAGCGGCTGTTACTTCTACAGGAAATCAAAATGCCTAGTTTAAGAAGTAACATAATTATATTAATTGCCTTCGTGCTTAATTAATTTACGGCATATATATAAATCTAAAAATTGCAGGATGCCACCGGTTTCGATCTATGCGCCGTCAGACTTGCAATAAAAATGCACTGTTGTTCCGCTTACGTTTTAAGAAAAACGCTGTTTCATGCGTTGAAGCACAAAAGTGACTGGAACACCAAAGCATTTAGTTTGCCACATTAAAAATTAATGTGTCGAAACTGGCGTAGTCCTGAGAATTCGTTCCAAGTGGATGTGCCTTGCATGCTCACAAGGTGTAATTCGTAGATCGAAATATGCGCCGTAAGGTAATTTATTAAAAGTTAATTACTGTAATTATGGTTATTATTCAATTAAGCGCTTTGCTTTCTCGTAGAAGTAATGACCGCCCCGTCGCGTAACTTAGCTCTTAGAATTGTAGTATCGGCCACAGGCATTTTTTAAAACACTGGTTCAGCTAAAAAAACCGCACACGCAAACACATACAGAAGCGGAATCTACACATACACAACGGAATCTAAACGACTCCGTGGAACTTGCAGTGATCGCAATTGCATGAGGTCAAATAACGCCAGTGCGCGCGCATGCGCACAGAGTCGTCTTTCCCCGTGCCTGTGTATAGGTGCACATCTCCGAACATGCACCGGGGCGTTGTCCAATTATATTCGGCCGCGGTAAAGTACACCGTAAGCCTCCGTAAGCCTTTTCGTAAGCCTCCATGCAGGGCAGAAACCTAGAGGCTTACGAAAAGGGTTCTACTCAAATTGAGGACGACACAACGAGCTATGGAAAGAAGAATGATAGGTGTAACGTTAAGGGATAAGAAAAGAGCAGATTGGGTGAGGGAACAAACGCGAGTTAATGACATCTTAGTTGAAATCAAGAAGAAGAAATGGACATGGGCAGGACATGTTATGAGGAGGGAAGATAACCGATGGTCATTAAGGGTTACGGACTGGATCCCAAGGGAAGGGAAGCGTAGCAGGGGGCGGCAGAAAGTTAGGCGGGCGGATGAGATTAAGAAGTTTGCAGGGACGGCATGGCCACAATTAGTACATGACCGGGGTTGTTGGAGAAGCATGGGAGAGGCCTTTGCCCTGCAGTGGGCGCAACCAGGCTGATGATGATGATGAAAGTACACCGGTGTGCCATACAACTTCTTAAACTTACAGAAGAGACCGTAAAGCATGAAGCCTCTGCGGGAGCATGCCTGTCGCAGGCTGCAGCCTTCAGTGCTCGAGAGGTATCACCACAACCTAACGATTCCGTGGCAAACACACCGGTGTTCAACTCAAAGATAATTTCTACGGATCGACGCACCGGCCAATTAGGTGCGCTCGTTTCCGTGACGTCATGGTGGACTCTTACTTCTTTCGCTGTCAGTGTCTCCTGAAAGAGAGAGAGAAAAAAAATGTCATTCTCGTGACTGTATAGCACAATGCTACCAACGACACCTATACAGGGGAGGTATATTCTGTAAGAGTCCATCTAGTGGACTCTTACATTTCGTCTGCTATATTGAAGTTCTGATTGGCTGGGCTGCGCTACGCGTCCGCAGCACCAGGCACCGCTAATGCCAGCATTTCTTGGAAACCGAGTTTTTTAGCGCAGAGAGCAGGGAGAGTGAGTGCGGTGTTGTTTTTGTGCGTGAAGAAATTGTGCTGAATTCTTAGGTTGTCTACAGATAAGACCCATATTTAAGATCCGTACCTAATAATTCCATCCACATGAGCATACGGGTATCTCATATTTTCATATGATAGTATTAGTAAGAAACTTCTGGATTTTTTTATTTTGATAAGGGATCTTCATTGAGTATTGATAACAGGAATAGTAATCTAGACTTCCGGGATTATTCATCGTCATCGGCTGCCTCTGCAAAATTATGCCGAGGCGTCCACACGCAAAACCGCAAGCGGAAAATATGCGTTTCCGGCTTGTTACGGGTTGCATTCCCACCGGCTACAGAGAAGTTAAGCTCCTCTCTCACTACCCTCGACTTTATTGTTACAATAACGTTTGTTGCCGCTACTACCTTTCAATCGATGCGTTCTGCAGCTATACACAGAGCCCCATTTCAGGCGCAACTGTCTGCCTAGGCTCCCTCCATCGGTTTTCTTTTCCGTATCCCGGCTCATCGCCGAGTTTGTTGCCCCTTTTGGTGCGCGGACTCGGCTACGCCGCCGTTCTGAGCGTAGCCAAAACAAAATGGAAGGACTCTGGCGTAGCTAAACAACGCGCGCGCTCGGCTGTTTCCGCGAACGGCACCACGGCTCCCTCAGCGCAAGGCGCTTGCCACCGGAAGCACGTCTGGCTCGCTCATGTTTGATCACGTGGGTTTCGCGGTACGGCTGCAGAAAAATGTGGCAAGCAACCGCCTGTGTGTACACCTAATACAAACAGGGGATACAGCGGTGGGACGGGAGAAGGGGGGGGGGGGGGGGGGCGTCTTCATCGAGCGGCAGAAGGAGGGAAGATTCCTAAACCACTTTACACGTATACAGAGGCTTTGCTTCAAAAGACGCCGCCGCGAGAGGTACTGAACCGTGTAGATTCCCTCCTGAGGTCGTATATCATACGCTGCCATAGGAAATCTGCGTGGAACGGGGTTGGCGCGCGGACTTGTACGAGCTGTGATGCGGCGGGCAGGAAGAATCCGCGATGCCCGCGCCTCCATTGTGGGTATGTCGGAGAGCACTGTAAGCAGCTATGACGTCAGGTGAGGGAGCCGGAAGACTGACCCGCCGCGCGTGCGACGCGTATCGTATAGCGTTAAGAGCCGGCTTCCGATCTTTTCCTCCTATCTATAGCTTGAATTCACTGATTGACTGCCGGACGAATGGATAGACCTTTTGAGCATTTTCTTTCTTTCTTTCTTTCTTTCTTTCTTTCTTTCTTTCTTTCTTTCTTTCTTTCTTTCTTTCTTTCTTTCTTTCTTTCTTTCTCTTTTGAAGTGGCGTGGTGGCAAGCACCGCCGTGCTTTTTTTTTCTTTTCTGTTGACTTTCTGTTACGTTTTGTTACCATCTCTCAGTGGTTCTTCGTTCTGCTCCTTCTACAGCAGGGAAGAAAAGGTGTTTCAGGATCTTATTTTACCAGTGTTTGCAAAAATAATGGCAGCCTGGCCTCGCAGCTCAGCAGCCCAGAAATCCACACGAGCTCTTCTACAGTATATGAAGACAACAGGCTTGAGTGTACACGTTGCACTTTTCTTAGCACGTGTGATTGACCTGGACTGACGTCATCTCTCCCTCTCTCTCTTTTCCACCCACATCCCCACGTGTAGGGTAGTGAACTGCATGGAGCGTAGCTAACCTTCCTGCCCCCTTCTCCCTCCCTATTCCGTTGATGCCATTCCGATAGTTCCGTATGCTTCCGTATAATTTGTCATAGGATCTGTATGGATTCCGTATAAATTCCGCAACATTTCCATAAGAATCGTGCGGAAAACATGCAAAATCATTTTGGAATGCACACGGAACGCTTTAGTAGGGAGCTTTCTAGCGCTCCAAATCGATTTAGAGTTTCTCTTTATTGCCAATAACCCGGAGGCCCGCTATTTAGACCCGTCTTTTTTCTTCTTTTTTTTTTACGAACGCCTATTCGTTCCTAATTGGAACGACGGACAGTGTCAACTGTAGCTCACGTACGTGGCACATAAGATACGTTATAAACCACCCTTTGGTCGGCTGCAAAGATGATGATGCAAGCATCACAGGCTTCCTTTCGGACCGCTCTAGGGAAATTATACACGGCAGGCCTTTTACAATGTTAAGAGAAGATCGTGAGACCGTGGTCTCGTGCGTTTGCGATGTATACAAAGCCGCTGCATACACCGCTGCAATTGTCGAGGTGCACCAGTCTCTATACGACCGTGACGAACCGAATGTGCCACTCTTTTGACAATTAGCGATGCTATATTTAGCACACGGAAAGCGGTGACCAGACGTAAACAGTCGGTCGTCGAGAAATATTCGACTAGTTTTGAATATTCGAAAATGTTGAACAGTTCCTTTCCGAATACGCATCGAATATTACCCACTAGCTGTTCGTGTTCGAAAATCTGAACGTTCGCCCACCCATAATAATAACTGATCTTGCGTGATAAACTTATCATTTGTCCCTGATACTCAGCTGTCCTAATTTTGTTGACTGGTTAGTGCAGGCGCGGTTACCGAGTTACGCCGGAATAAATGTTCCAGTCGTAAATGGGTGCCCCCGCAGTTGACTATTCGACAGCCACTATTTGTAATCGAATCGTATTCCAAAAACGCTGATATTCGCCTATTTATAATATCATCATCATCATCATCATGAGGAGGAGGAGCAACAGCAACCTATAACCTATATTTATGCCCACTGCACGATGAAGCCCCCCCATATATACGTGTGTGTGTGTGTGTGTGTGTGTGTGTGTGTGTGTGTGTGTGTGTGTGTGTGTGTGTGTGTGTGTGTGTGTTTGCGTGTGTGCGTGTGTGCCTTTAACAGCTTAGCTAACGTTCGCAATAACGAGTTTGGGAGGAGCTGCTTCGACCTTTGTCTTTTGGATCATTTTATTTTACATTCAACTGATAGCAAAGTTCTTCAAGCAATAAAGATCAAGCGCTTAGGAAAAATTGGCATTTTGGATACGTTTCTTCTGTTTTTCCGAAATAACTCGGGCTCTAGGTAAAGGGTTAAATATATGTGAGCTCAAGCCAAATAAGTATAGCTGCAAGACAGAACGTCAGTTACCTTGCCTCATGAAAAACCTCAGGCACTACAACAATATATTTAATGGTTTTGCACTTACTTACCTACAAGAGTGGACAAAACGCATGCGTCTTTGGTATAGCACTGCACTCATATTGCACAACTGTACGAACGAAAATTAACCGGCAACCTTCAGAAACCAAAGTGAACCTTCACTAATTCCCGACCAGGTATGGCTCCATGCCCAGGTGGCTCGCGAAACAGTATGGTGTGGCAAAAATCTTTTTTTCTCGAAAAAGGGTGGGGACCGTCATGTACAGTGAGTGCCTCAGGGAAATGCCTGCAGCAGTATATATGACAATGCCTGCTCTCCTGTTTTTGCTCATGCCACATCAACCGATTAATCGAGAATAAATTTGAAAATTAGAGTTGCCGTGCACAAGCCACTACTGGTAATAAAATCACCTCCAGCGCTTCTCGAATGGCTGCCGCGGTGCTACAGTTGACGGGCCGAGGAGGGGGGTTGAGCTCCTCCTTAAAAAAATGGAACGCTACTACTACGGGTCGCTACTGGAACGCTACGGGTCGGGCCCCCTAACGCCTCCCCTGACTTTAAACACTGTAAGCTGTCTTTTTTTACTTAGGTTGGTCAGCGCTGGGAAGCCGTACTGCAGAAAGCCCAGAAAAAAAGCACCCTATACAGTTGCAGCATAGCGTCCGCCGACCTTCTCCAGTCACAGCCTTCTTGCTTTCTCTACACGTATACTTCCTAATATAGTCTGAGTAACCCAACGCGACTACGGACCGTATGCCTTTGATCTCATGCGGCTAGAGAGTACCTTTCTAGTTTTAAAGGGTGCCTAGAGTTACGTGAAACGCCCTGTATATGCGAGCGGGCCCGCTGTTGTAAGGCTCGATGTGTGGAAGACCACGTGATCGCTCGTTGACTATATATACACGAATTGCTGCTGCAAGGCTCGCACTCCGGAGGACGCATCTCCTCAAACCCTCTTCCCGCTTCACACTTCGTTCACACAAGTGCCCCTAGAATCCCGCGCATTTACAGCACCGTTCGTACGAAAACCCAACGAACTGAGGTGGAACGGTCGGTCAACGGCGAACAAGTGATTAATTAATTAATTATGGGGTTTTACGTGCCAAAACCACTTTCTGATTATGAGGCACGCCGTAGTGGAGGACTCCGGAAATTTCGACCACCTGGGGTTCTTTGAGGTGCACCTAAATCTAAGCACACGGGTGTTTTCGCATTTCGCCCCCATCGAAATGCGGCCGCCGTGGCCGGGATTCGATCTCGCGACCTCGTGCGCAGCAGCCCAACACCATAGCCACTGAGCAACCACGGCGGGTCAGCAAGTGATTGCGTCCCGTGCTCTTGTTGTTCTCGCAACAAAACGAAGCCACGCGACTCCGCCGGTCCACGGGGCGCACTCTCACGTAATGAGTGCGGTTGGAGGAAGAGAGGGGGGGGGGGCAACGAAGGACAAGAATAAGTGGGGGCACGTGGGGGGGGGGGGGAGGGGGTGCAAGATAGGCGTCGCTCGACGGCAATCGCACCCTCACGCTACGCTCATCCTTCTCGAGGCAAACGAGGCGCAGACAGGGAGGCATGCAGGGCAGACGCGCACGCACGCGACCACCACCACCGCAGTCTGCGGTTTTTCTGCCGGGGGGGAGAATGGCTGGAGGGGGGGGCGGCAGAGAACTCGCCGCTTTCTCGGTCCCGCGGCATCCCCCGCCTACTTCCCAAATTGCTAGCTCCCATAAATCTCGGCCGAGCGAGAGTATGCGAAGCTTTTTCATCCCCTTCTCGTGCGGCTCGTCTGAACGTGCGTCTTCCGCGCCGCAGACGCATGTGCGTGTGTTGTACGCGTGCGCGCACTGGAGCACGCGCATGCCGGCAGGGGGGCATGTGGATGCTCACTATTCTGTGGCGCCCAAAGAGGTTGGGGGGGGGGAGCTACAACCCCTCCTCCTCCTCTTCTGTTGTTGAAAAGCACCGAGCGGGCCTGTCTGCGCGGGACACGATCATTTGTTGCGCGCGCTCCGCGTGTGCGTGCTCGCGTTCGTTTTCGGCCGCCAGACGGCGGTCGTGGCGGTCGCCGACGCGAGCGCCCTCTCTCGTCGGCGTTCCGTTCTATCCTTCTCTCTACGAGGGCGAGCTTTTTCAACGCCACCTTGAGGGCTTCTTCGGCTGCAACCGCCCCCCCCCCCCATGGCCCTCTCTCATATTCTGTCTACGACCCCTTGAGGGCTGTTTCTTTCAACTTTGCTATTTCAACGTTTCCTTTTTCCTAAATGAAACTTTTGTGTCCTCCTTTGGAATATTTAGACCTCCTCGGACTCGGCACGCGCACTCATGCTTCTCGTGCTTCATGTCCTGTCCCAAGCGTACTGCAAAGAGTAGCGCTGTCGGGCACGCGGTCTCGAAGAAGTGGTGCCAAGTCCGTACAGGAGTAGAAACCCCGCAGAGAACAAAGCTAGCTCTGCACAGCGTTCATTAGGTCGACGTACGGTAACATTCTTTTTTTTTAATTCTTTTTCTTGCAGCAGGAGTTCATGCCATAGCAGTTTGTCTTTTCTTCTTTTCTTTCCTTTTTTTTTTTGTCCGCATCGAATATGACGGCATCGCCGCCGCATCTTCATGACGTCACGCTCAACACCTTGAAATGGGTGACTGCGTGGAATTCATTTCGTGCGTATTTGCGGCACCGCGTCGTCAGGCGTCTGTCAGTTTAGCGTTCATAGCTTATATGGTTTCGTCCTGTATAGACGACCGACGAAGCCAAGATACATTTTCTGTTTGGCACTGCCGCAGGGTGCACGGACTTCCCAATCATCCAACACGGAAACATGCAATGAATGCACCCCAATCGTTGTACTTTAATGAATAAACTGCGAAATGACAGCTTCGTGCGAAGGCTGAGTGCGAACGAGCCAAGGGTATAGCCGAGAGAGTCATCTATACCTGACGCTCCAATCTACGCCATATACTGTGATTCCCAGCTAATACTAGCTAAACTTTTCAACGAAAAAAAAGAAAGAAAATAAAAGAAAGGAAAGCAGCGAGCAAGCAGCGCTACCAGCCCCTGCTTCGGCGACCAATAATATTGCTAACTACATAAGGATGATGATATTAGTTCTGATTTTGACAGCGCCATCTCTCGATCGTATGCTTTAGTTCACGATGTCACCTCTGCAGCTATTTTCGTTCCACGGTGGAAGGCACAGTTGTAGTTTCCTGTTTACTGGGTATTAACGCGATAGCGTTTAGGGTCCCGTAGCCCTGAAAATCCGCTGTCGGCGTCGGCGGAGTTGTTCGTGAGCTAAAATTCGCACATGTATTTAGTTCTATGTATATGCGCTACGCCTTGCTATATGACATGCGGTATATGCGGGTTAGGTTGTACCTCCCTGAGCCACGAGAAGGAAGTGTGCTGATTTCGTATACGCAGAAGTCGCTCTTCCGTCCGTAGTTTCCCTCGATCTTCGAAGTTCGTGTCTCCCGGAGCCACGTACTCAGGTCCGCCGATCACACATCGTAAGGATTGCCTTCTTGATCCCACCGCTGCCAACCAGTTTGTTGCGACTTAGGATGGCGTTAGGGCACAGAATCCACCAAGCCCATAGACTGCTACGTCAGGTTGTAGAAAATGAAGGGAAAATGGTTTATTGGCTTAGTTACATGGCTTCAGTTACGGAAGCCCACTCCATGCAGAAGCAAGTTAAATGTCAGAGTTACTGACAGAGTTACTCTCTGTCCACTGCTCGAAACGTCTCCGCCTTTAATACCGTCGTCTTCCCTTGCTGAGTCGACTAGGGTACTTAAGACTGTCCAGCAGCAAATCACATGCGTTGAATCCGTTGTGATAGCACGCTCATGCTTGCAACACTTCGCAGTAATCCCGCCTCCGAAACCCGATGGTTTGGAATATGCAGCAGGAATGCAACCTGCTAATGCAATGTCGCCGTCGTTGTTTGGTCGCCTTGCATGGGGCCCACCTTTCATCTTTAGTTCGGGCTGTCAGGTAATTGTGGGGTTGACGGCCTTTTGTTGACCCATCAAGAGTTGGTGTCCATGCTGTGTTGACCTCTGGGTAGGCGCTGATGGAAGGGTGGTGGTTTGCCTCGTGACAGACGTCTAATTAACTGCGAATCCGAAGTCGTCGTCGTTGTTTGGTAGCATTGCATGGGGGGGGGGGGGCTCCCTTTCATCCTTAGCTCAGGCTTCCAGGTAATGGTGGAGTTGTGGCCTTTTTTGGGACCCGCCAAGATTCGGTGTCCAGGCTGCGTTGATGTCTGGATAGGCGCTGATGAATGGGCGGGTGTTGCCTCGTGGAAAACGTCCAATTAAGGCCCTTGTGGTGTTGAGATGTAACAGTGGCGATAAAATGCCAAGGCCTTAGGATTTAACACTTGTGGTCCGCGATTTAAATGCACCCCCGGTAACACGTAACGAATTTTTATGCCAAGGGAATAGCCGGCCAATGCACGTGCGGGACACTGATCACGCTGTAACAAGCGGAGCAGAAATCACAGAGTAAGGAGCCAGCAGCGGACAGATACGGATGGGAACGCGAAACCACCGCGAGCTCGTAGTGGCCCAAGCGCCGCGCGACAGGCCAGTTCTATACTGCCCGACCAGAAGGAACCAAGAAGGGACTGGAATTACCTAATAACCCGTAATGGTGGCTGTACAACGTGACAAACGTACGACACACGGCCGCACAATAGAGACTGTGCTACGTTACCGTCTTTGTGATAGGGAGTAAATATACCCTTGAACATCCTGAATATTTCGCCTTACATCTTCATGAATTGAGAGCCACACAGACTCTTATATGCCATCATAAGTGTAATCAAAGCCTGAGACACCAATATAATCACTCTTTTGAAGGCGGAAAATTGAACTTGGGCGTGTCTGTAAGGAACCAATGAACAAATAACAACATTTTGAAATAATTTGGCGCAGCACCTGAAATATTTCCCTGCTCAATGAAAGTTCGAAGGCTACGGAATAAGCTGTCTTCATCCCTGAGATACAATGTGATGTCATCGGCGAAGGCTCTCACCTTCACAACACTGCTACCAGGCAGTGGAAGACCGCATGCGTAAAGGTCTCTCACTACTGAGCGCAGAAAGGGTTCAAGGCTGAACACAATGAGTACTGGGGATAGAGGGCACCCTTGACGAACGCCAGGAGTAACGGGAAAGGGTGCACTTTCCCGACCATCACGAAATAATGCACTTCAGATATTTGAATAGGCATTTCTAATAAGTTCAACAAAATTTGACGAAGAGCCGAACGAGGTCAGTACATTAAATATGTAGCTATATTCAAGGCGATCGAATGCCTTTTCTTGATCTAGTGAAACTAAAAGACCATGTGCCGACCTGGTCAGCGTGTATGTCATTATGCCAAGCGTGACGAATGACAAACTGTGTATCTCTTTGCCAGGGACTGAGCATGCCTGATGGTGTCCTATTAAGGAAGGCATCAGGCTTCCCAAGCGTCGGGCGAGAACAGCTGTGAAGGTTTTGTAGCCAACGTTGAAAAGCGTGATTGGCCTCCATTCCTCTGGACGAACTGATGATGCATCGTGCTTTAGGTATCAGCACAATACGACCGTCGCGAAACCTAGACGGGAATTCAAAGTTCTCGAAGTAGCGACTGATAACAGACACGAAAGTTGCACTAGTATCTTCCCAGTATGTTAAGATAAAACTCTACGGGTAACCAATCCGGCCCTGGGGCAGAGCCACGCTTCATGGAAGATAGTGCTGCTCTTACCTCGTCAGCTGGCGGTCGTGCACAAAGACGTTCAGCGATTTCAGGTGGAACCTGAGGCAGCTCACTAAGCATTTCGACGTTACCATGATCCATTCGCATATTCGCCATGTTTTCAAAATGCGCTACAAAGAGCGAATAATCACGCGCGGGAGGCGACGTAACAGGAAGTGCTCTTGGGGCCACAGAACCGAATTTATTCGGCTGTTTAAAAAGCTAGTTTGTTGCAAAGCGCGGAACTTCAGGGTGCGTACACGTATTGCGTCTGCGTCGCCAAGCAGCAGCTGATAATGACGACGCTGCGACGAGGGGTTGGAAACGCCTGCGTATATCTCACGCTGCCATGACCGCATCAGCGGAGTCAGTTGACTGAACCTCGAAGGGCAATATGGAGCTTCGTGGCAGTATCCGCCAGTTCTTCTCATATACGTCTTCTGAGTGCACGACGTTCAACTGAACAATGCCGAGGCCATTGCACCTTGAGCGCGTCCCATGACACTGGCTCAGATCTTGAAAGAGAGGCGTGCAAGACCCTTGACAAAGAGCGTGAGCGCGCGTCATGTAGAACGTGGGTGTCGAGGCGCCGAGGTTTTACCGATGAGGAAGAAGGGAAGCAAACTTCAAGCATAACTGGTCTGTGATCGGAAATATAAATAGGAGATAAAGGTACAGCTATCACATCAGGTTGTGAGACATATACTTAGCCAAACTATCTGGCCTCCTTGACGACGCGCCGCGTCGCTACGTCCACACAAATGAAGAACCATGAAAAAGTCGATATGTGTATCCAGCAACGAAAAGTGCTGGACGAGGCGACGCAACTCCCGTGCATTCCACTCAGGTCGACCCCAGCCCGGGCCTTGCACATCTGTTCGCGTGTCTAAAACACTATTAAAATCTCCATCGAGCACCACGTGACTACCTTTGAGGAAATACGTGTCCAGGAAATACACGTCTAGGTCACGAAAATTATCATTGGACTTTGTGGCCTGCGCGGGTTTATAGATGCGCAAAATATATAAGGTAAAATGACAGTGCATAATCAAGCGCCAATATCCGCCATGCCAAATCATAAGGAAACAAGATGATCTCGCAAGACAGCTTTATTGAAAATAATAATACCGCTTCACTAGAGCGTGGTGTCGCGAAAGACAGAACACAATTCAGGTTGAAAGTGCGTTTGAACGCAAGAACATGTCCAATGGCGAGAAAATTTGTTTCTTGCAAACACTGAATGTCACAATATTTAGCGCGAGACACGCTGATAATTTAGAATTTTTTGTAGGATTTCGGAACCCCTGTGCCTTTAATAAAATAACATTCAGGGTTCCAGCCATATTTAGTTATAAAAGTGCCACCGAACTGACCTAGTCGTGTTGTTCAATTCGGTGCTCCGGGAACAAGTCCAGGGGTCATGCACTAGTGATGTCACAGAGCACACTTCGACCCTTCCGAAGAAGGCCGAGGTTTCTTTGGCCGTTGTAACTCGGCGCGGCGATCCGGAGCCCCGTCCGAGCCAGAGGCTGACGCGTGGGCACCCTTTACATCTCGTGGGACCGCCATTTCTACGTCGAATCCATCCAGGCTTGGCGAGATCTCGCCAAGCCTAGGAGTTTTGATAGTAACGTTGGTCTCGAGTCCAACGCTACTATCGACTCCGAGGCTGAGGCCGTTTGCTGATGGTGATGATGTCGGTGGCGGTTGGGCTGCGGGATCGATGTCATCGCCGCCGACGACTTCGGCAGCCGGGGGCTCATTCAGATGTAATGGATGGGGCGTTGTAGGCGATACAATTGAGGCGGATGAAGACACAGCAAGTTTCGCAGGTGTATCGACTGTAGTAATCACATGGTCAGGTGTTTTATCTGTGTTTAAAACCTGGCTGCGCTCAGGATGACTAATGGTAGCAGCCGAAGATGAGGCGCTGTCGGCCACCGCATGCATGTCGTTCGCTGCTTGTTAGGCCAGCGAACATGGCGTGTTGTGATTGCCCGAGCTGTATGCCTCTTCTTTTATGCGAAGCATATAACTAGAGCTCAACCCAGCTCCTCAGGCGCGGCGGTGCCGCCTTCAATACCACGTGACACCGTGACGTCATGACAGAGGAGAAACGGGCCTCCGACTCGCGCCGTCGCTCGCGGCGTCGCGGCGGTATATAAGCAGCTGCGCTTGCCTCTGCTAGACACTCACGAGATGAGATGCCTCCTGGAGACAGAGCTGCTCGTTGGAATGAGAAGCGAAGGTTGCGGCGTGCTACAGAGACTGTTTCTAGGTGGCTTTGCTACGGCGCAGCGACTACGCGCCCCGCATCGGACGCGGTGAGCGTCGAGCAACGCAGCGTTCGGTGCGACAACGAAATGTGCGCCTGAGCAAGCGCCACACGCCTGAGCCGACGCCGACGACACCGGCTTTTCTGCGACACGAGCTCCTTAACGCTGTCGCGTTAAAATAAAGGCTAGTATGCTTCGCATCCTGGGCTTCACCTTAGCTAAGCCACAGCCATTTTTTTCATTTGTCGACGCTGGTTGATGCGGTGTGACGGCAATTTCTTTGGTTACGGCGTCACGCGCAGTCGCAACCGCAGCTGACGCTGGCTGTAATGGGGGAAAGGCTCCAGCAGCAGCGTCCGAGTATGAACGCCGCACAGGGCACGCGACCGTTGGGTGACCATCCCCGCAACGCCGACAAGGACGGTCACATCCGTCGCTTTCGTGGCCATGGACACCACAGCGGCCCCAGAACGCTGCCGTGCACTGTGCTCGATTGTGGTCGCTGGAGCCGCACCGACGACACACGCGTTGCAAACCGCGGTAGTCAAACATCACACGATGACCAGAGACTCGCAGGTAATTGAGGACAGGGGTTGCGGTGCCCATTTCCATCCGAACGAAGCGGGTGCCCGTGAGCGCGCCATGTCCTCCGCTCATACGACCAGCGTTGACAGGCAGAACTTTACCGTATGGTGATAGTGCCTGGACGAGGACTTCGGAACGAAGGACGGCAAGAAGCGGCAGGTTACGTTGGTGAGCTGCGGGCCGACGGGAACGACAGGACAACGCTCGCCACCGATGACAGGGCAGCCAGCAGCGAGGATTAGAGTGATCTTTACCGTGACGTGGAAGTTGCGGCCTCCAATGTGCTGAAAGCAGGGGACCTCAGAGAGGCCAACCCCTGAGGCAATCGCGTCGACGAGGGTCTCGGGGCCATTTCCCGTAGGGACGACAACATCGAAGATTTGGGCATTCGAGGGAGTCCACGACACTGTAGGTGCCATAGCGTGATAGACGTGAAACACGCGGGGACGTCAGCAGAAACTCTTTTTCATCCTCTTACAAATAGCGATAAATTGTTCTACCAAGTCTATATTGCTCAGAATTAATTCGATTTAGAAAAAGTTTATTTCAACAAAAGATGGAACCAAAACTGAGTCACAGTGGCGGCACAATGCCACCAGGACGATAACATACACAAAGTACGAAGCATTGTCTGCATCGCATGTTTTGAAGGAAGTGTGTTTAGAAAAAGTTTATTTCGACAAGAGACGATACGAACACTGAAGTGTGTAAAGGGCATGGCATAGACGTACTGCTTTGGAGCCAGAGTAAGTAGTGCAACACTGCTTGGAAGCCAGAACAATAAACCCCATCACCTGCTCTAAGTAACATTCTCTAGTTCGGTGAACCTTTTCTTTAGCGCTTGCGCCAAATGTTAAGCTTAAGTAACATTTCTAACAAGATCAATATTAAGAACGTTTCTTTTTACTTATTCGTGACTGCTTTGATGTTGTAGGCAACATATGCAAAATAGTAGGATAACATTGTGAACACTGTTTCGTTTCCGAAAAGAATATACATCCACATTTCATCACTTCAAGTCCATTTCTGCCGTCGGCGTCGCTGTGAGGGTCCGCAAAAAGTCAAGGGCGATAAAATCGCCGCGCGCCGTTTGCTGTGTGTGCGAGTGAAAGTGTGCGAGGGTAAGCCGGCGATCGCGGCCCAGTCTCGCGCACGAATTGGAGGCTCCGGGGGGAAGGTGGGGAGAGAGGGGGGGGGGGGCGTTCCATTCCGGGGGGGGGGGGGGGCGTCCGCGCGCACCCGCCCAGGCCGCTGCATCTTGAAAGCCATCTGCGACAGGGCCACAGTCCGCCGCGCGCTGTGTTTTCGCGGCTCAGTTCGCGTTGATGAGAGACGCAGCGCGAAGGTGAATCCGCTCCCTGCTGCTGCCGCGCTTCTTCATTCTAGCGTTTCGACAGCGAGTTTCCGTGGTCATCGAGTGACATGTGTTCATAGAAAGGTTTGGGTACGAGCTGGTTGGTACGGGTCATTCATTTTAAACAGCGCCAAAAAACACACGGACAAGGAAGAGCGCAGGACCTTGGAAGGAGAGCGAGTACGGAAAAGAAATCGAAAAAAAATGTCGCACTGTCGCCTGAAAGGCGTAGCATCGATTGCGATAGCAAATCAGTAGACAGCTAGCTACACAAAGTAAGAATAGTAGTTTTATCGACCGCATAAAACTGTAAACATAGGCATACTAACTACATTGACAAGCATGATGTCATGCGCCCACAAGCAAACATGAACACAGCTTCATTCGTTTTAAACAGCGCCGAAAAACACACGGACAAGGAATAGCACGCGACCAGCGCTGTCCTTGTTGAACTTGTGGAAGGTGAAAAGGCTAGGGAAGACATGGGACGGTCCGAAACAGCCGATAACCCAAAAGCCGTGGCGCTTCTTCCTCTTCCACGGTCCTCTCCTGTGCGGAGTTATTACACACACACACACACACACACACACACACACACACACACACACACACACACACACACACACACACACACACACACACACACACACACACACACACACACACACACACACACACACACACACACACATATATATATATATATATATATATATACATATATATATTAGGACTTCCAGACTGACTCTCCCCTCCTTTTCTTTACAGAACACCCTTTAGGCCCCTTTCTTCTCGTGTATATATATATATATATATATATATATATATATGTATATATATGTATATATATATATATATATATATATAATACCGAAACTGGTTCGTGGACGCAAGTATTACAGTAAAATGCATAAGGCGCTTAATGTGTCAGAGAAAGGGGGCTGCACACCACCACAGCCCGAAGAACAACCCCCTGAAGAAGGAGCCGAATGGGCTCCGAAACGTCGGGCTAATTTAGTTTAGTTATTTGGTTGGAGTCAGTCTGAAAGTCGTACTCCTAAAGAAGCACTCACATTTTGGACAAGTCTGTGATGTTCATTCATTCATTCACTTTGCGTTACGTGAACGTGCCGGGAAATATACTGACACATTAAGCGCCTTATGCGTTTTACTGTAATACTTGCGTCCACGAACCAGTTTCGGTATTATATATATATATATATATATATATATATATATATATATATATATATATATATATATATATATATATATATATATATAGTGAAGCGCGTTTGAATTCAACGGTTTAGTTCTCTCTCAGCCAAGACCTTCCGCTTCGCCCGTCCACCTGGCAGCCGCGGTTAAAGAAGAAAGGTGCAGCCGAGAATAACAATCCGTGGGGCGTCGCTCCGACCTTCGCTAGCGGCGTGGCGCGCGACGGCCGGCTTTGTACGGGCGATGGCGTTCTTTCAGACGGCTGCATGCGTCGTTTGCGAAACCGCGCAATACGTATGGCGAAACAATGCTTCCGCGCTGCTGACAAACGTTCCGGGGTTCTTGCAGAGATAAACGACGCGAGCGTACTACAATGCTTGTCGCACAAAGAATTTCGCACTCGCTGCAAGTTGTCAAGCGGAGCTGTACACAGTGTCGGAAATGGTTGTGGGGGTTGGATGGATGGGTGGGATTGAACTTAATTGAATGCAGTGGCATGAAAGTAGGGAGGATAATACGAACATCCGCTTTCAAACGGAGTGGTGGCAGATGCCATCATGTGTGTTATATTAACTTCCTTCTGCGTATCTCTCTCTCTCTCTCTCTCTCTCTCTCTCTCTCTCTATATATATATATATATATATATATATATATATATATATATATATATATATATATCTGTCTGTGTGTTTGTGTGTGTGTGTGTGTGAACGAAAAGAAAGGGAACCGAGGAACCCGGTCATTATTAATCATATTAGATTATTATCGCATTACATTAGATGAAAAGTGTCATTGATAAACTTGTAGAGCAACATGAGAAACTCCCGGTACAGCTTTCTGCAGTTCAGTACGTGCTACATAAAAGTGTTCCTCCGAGCGTGAAGCTGGGCAAGTTGTTTTTTCATCCACTTTCATTTTCCATTAATTTATCGTTTCTTTATTTCATTTAGTAAGCACAAGTAATTTCCCCTATGTTGGCCGTGGTGTCGGTGTTTGTTGGCTTGTTATGATATGACTAAAAAAAATCGGTGTCCTCGGTTAACCTCCGTTCTTCTCGTTTATAAATATATATCCTATATATATTTAAATATATATAATTTATATATATAAAATATATAAAAATTTATATTATAAATATTATCCTATATATATATATATATATATATATATATATATATATATATATATATATATATATATATATATATATATATATATATATATATATATATATATATATAATACCGAAACGTATTACAATAGAACGCATAAGGCGCTTAATGTGTCTGCATATTTCCCTAGGCTAGGACAGTGGTTAGTCGGCACGTTCACGTAACGCAAAGTGAATGAATGAATGAACATCACAAACTTGGCGAGAAATGTCAGTGCTTCTTTAGGAGTATGACTTTCAGACTGACTCCAACCAAATAACTAAATTTAATTAGCCTGACGTTTCGGAGCCCATTCGGCTCCTTCTTCAGGGGGTTGTTCTTCGAGGTGTGGCGGTGTGCAGCTTTTAAAGGGTCTTTTGTAAAGAAAATGAAGGTAGAGTCAGTCTGAAAGCCCTAATCGATTTCCCAACCAGACAGGCAATTCTGTCGAAGTGTTTCGCTTCTTTAGGAGCGTATGGTGCAATCAGGAAAACAAACTCCTTTTTTTCTTACGAGCGAAACACGCAACGGCAACCGGAAGTGTACACTTTGAGGCGACGTAGACAACGGGCGCGAGCTGCATTTCAATGCGACCCACGAGCGACTTCGGTCGTGGCGAACGGCGTCATCCTTGGGCCGCTCCACGCCTTCGTCCGAGACGCATGCCGCCTGAACGCGCGCCAAATCGCGACTTGCATAAACGAGATAAACCAAAAGGCGTGCGCGCACGAGCTTGTGTGCGTGCGCAAGACTAACAGCACGGCCTTGCGGCTGCCGTGTGCTTCCTGGAGGACAATATTGTTTCCCTCATATTTTTTTGTTCGCGTTCGCGGTGGCGCGGACAAGGGAAAACAATACAGCGAAATGTTGTTGTTGTTGTTGTTGTTGTTGTTGTTGTTGTTGTTGTTGTTGTTGTTACAAAACATGGATCGTACCCACGAGGGGGATCGGCCCCATTGGACGGTTTCTCCTTCTTCTTTCAAAATTACGGTATGTACCCACGAGTGGGACTGACCATAGTTCTCCATGGAAACATAATATGGAGTTGTTCCATCCTGCTAACTTACTGATCTCTAATATCTATATTTAATTAATAGTCATTATAATTTTTTTCGTTTTCTTTTCTTGAATAGTGGTCATGCCAGTTTTGACGAAGTTGCTATATTACGAGTCCTCACAAATCCTTTCGTGTATAGGTATAGTGGGTACGCATTATCCGTACGTGCGCGTAAAGCGGACAGCGGAGAGGACAGCACGCGTCCACATTGTGAAGAAGTTAGCAAAAAAAAAAAAACTTTAGCAATGTCACTTATAGGCAGTTCGTTTAGTTAATTAAATCGTGCAGTTTAACGTTCCGAAACTGCACACTATAGGTTATGAGTGAATTTTCTTACCACCCGGTGGGTGCTCAACATGCACCCGAAGCAAGACGTGTATGAGCGCTTTCGCATTCGCGCCACTGCCCGGAGTGGAACCCGAAACGTCGCTCTCAGGAGCGCAGAGGCATAGCCACCGAGTCAAGGCGTCGGGTCCACGAGATTAAGTGCCGACTAAAATAATGCTCCGGAAATTCTAAGAATTGTCTACTAATGCGAAGTACTGTTTGGCTAGGCGGCTATACTTCGATTTTGCTTACTTATTTAGCTAGCTTATGCATGTCCGCCCATCGCTACCAATCACCTACTATTGCACTGCTATAACGATTGCATGTGTTGACTTGACCGATCATGCATTTATTTTGCCGATGCAAGGCGTCGCGGGACGGACAAGTTTTGCTCGAACACTCGCCAGAGAATGCTTACGCATAAAAATGGCGCCGCGCCTCTCGCTGCGCGCCTCTGTTTATCAGAGCTCTTGCTGCTGAATTTCTGTCGAATGTGGAGTCAACAACAAGAACAACAACAACAACAACAACAACAACAACAACGACGACGACGACGACGACAACAACAACAACAACGACAACAACAAAAACAATAATAATAATGATAATGATAATAATAATAATGCTTTAGCCGATCTTTAGCCGAGGCATTCATAAAACATGCATAAGAAAACGGCGTCAGCTTTCAAGAGCGATTCCCCCAGGGTTCCGCAAGAATTTCGGAATACAATCTACTGCTGACACCCGAGTCTTCGCACAAGGTCACTCAAATCTGTCAGCCGTTTAATGAAGAACGTTGGAGAGGAAGTCCTTGCTTTTCCTGTTTTCTTTTTAATTCTCGCTTGAGTAACTAACTTGGTATTTCGGTATAGCTGGCTATAACGTAGCCTACTTTCTCATGGATGCACTATCGCGCTCAGTATGAGCCACAACGCGCGAGCCCTTTGCCACGGGCTCTCGTGTTGTAGCGCATGCTGAGCTCGACAGTACATCTAAAAAAAGAAAGCAAAAGGACTAAAAAGGAAAGGAGGTTCTTTACCGGCTACCGCGGTGCGCGCAACCGCTCTATGTTCATCGCAGCTTCAGTAACCTAACGACGAATCACAAGCTTCGTAGAGTTAAATTACCCTCCGCGTTCTTTTAGAGTTCTCACCAGTACCTATCTATGCGCACTGGCGCTCGTCTCGCATAGGTGAGAGCAGGACCGGTAGGAACCGATTTCACTGACTGTGCATACTCGCGTCCGCCAGCCCGAATTCCCTTTCTTTCTTTTTCGTTTTCTTGCTATTCTTCTTCTTTTTTTTTGTCGGCGATGTTCACCGGTATTGTCCTCTCTCTCTCTCTTTCTGCAATCCCGCCATGCATAGACGAAACATTAAGCATGGGCCTACCTCGCCATTCTTCTTCGTTTTAATGAGAAGGCGAAAAAAAAAAATGAACCCGAAGTGCGCAGACGGTCACCTGTTATATCCCATCGCGCACCCATACAGTCCTTTCCTTCCAATCCAGCTTCGGACCGAACGAAGCGTGGGAAATGAAGCTCTAGCGCGATAACTATACCCCGTCGATCGTTGCCTGTCTCTGTTGTGTACCAAGACGAGGCAAGAAAAGAGGGGGGAATGGGTGAGAGAAGGATCGAAGTGGGTAGGGGTTAAGGCCGAAGTGGTCCGTCCAGTCGGTCGTGCGCCCTTTATCGGCGGAAAACCAGATGTCCGGCGCGGCGCGCGCCTACGTAATGCACTGCAGTGACGCCGCGGCAGGTGCACACACCAGATGAGGGGAGGGGGAAAGGGAGGAGGGTCTGATGCTCCACGCGGTCATCCGGCGAATCCGTGTATACCGCATGGACGCGTGCGCAGGCCGCAACTCCACTTACCTCCATGCGCCCCCAATCCTTTGCCCTTGCGTCCAATTGGTTCTGATATTCCCGGCACTATAACGACTGCGATAAGTAACGGCGCAGAGGGTGAAGTAAAAGAAATACGTAGCAATGTAAGGGATTTGTGCAAGAGGCGAGGGCTGTATATGGTTGGCTTATCTGCGATAACCAGGTTACACGAATCAGTCGAAGCGAGAAGCCACACTTTCGAGGTGTATTAGCCGGTTAGGGTGCAGGGCTGCGGAACTATAGGGATTATAGTTTTGTTTTTTATCCTCGAGTCGAGAGAGATTGAAAACGGCTTTAACGATAGGCCGGAGATGTTAGCCAATACGCATGCCAAAACGGCTTACATGCTACTATTCTGCAGGGGCCCAGTTATTAACAAAGCTGCGTAAGACTAGGAACGCCTTTGCAGACTACATGACAGTGCCCACAGAAACAATTCTGTATGGCGCGCGTGTGTGTGTATTTTTTAAAATTCTTTTTCTCTCTCTCACCTATCGCATCCATTTGCTCCACTCCCGGTACAGGGTAGCCAACCGGAGATAATCTCTGGTTAACCTATCTCTCTCTCTCTCTCTCTCTTTTCATGCGTAAGTGCTCTTCGCCATTGAACGGCTTCCTCTGCTAATATCTCCGAGATAGCGATAGGCTGGCTTCTACAAAAAAGCCTCGATGTAAGAAACTCCATGCGGATACGTGGCCCGCAGTGGTAGAATTCACGACGCTTTTCGTTTGTGCGCTTTGCCAATGGCTGGCCGTCTTCGCCAAGTATACGTGCGGCACCAGTGTAGTCTTGAATTTTCTCTTACCATCTCTTTCCATTTTCTCTTTCACATCTCGTGGGGTTGCGGGGGCAAACCTAAACACTTAAAGACGCCTATAGCACGTCATTTGAGCGGTGGGAGGTACAGCTGACCGGTGATACCCTGGTGGGACAAGAAGCTCTCGTCCAGCAAGTACGTCGAGCAGCCATGGCCAGTGGAGTCTTGGAAAGAGGACACCACCCACTTGACCTCAAGAGCAACCACTTCGATGGTCCCACAAGTCCAGAGACTTTGAAGTTCTGACTTGGTTGCAAGATATCACGCGAAATCCGCGTTGTTGATAGACAGGAAGCCAGCGAAACAGACGCTTACGCAATGAAAGAAGTGGACAGGACGAGCGCGCGCCTTGTGTGTATGCGTCTGCTTTGCTGGTTTCTTTTTCGTTTGTATGGGGTTTTACGTGTCAAAACCACTTTCTGATTGTGAGGCACGCCGTAGTGGAGGACTCCGGAAATTTCGACCACCTGGGGTTCTTTAACGTGCACCTAAATCTAAGTACCACGAGTGTTTTCGAATTTCGCCCCCATCGAAACGCGGCAGCCGTGGCCGGGATTCGATCCCGCCGACCTCGTGCTCAGCAGCCCAACACCATAGCCACTGAGCAACCACGGCGAGTTGTTTTGCTGGTTTCCTATTCACTCACAAGTCCATTCTCCCAGCAAGAAACTCTGGTGACACGCTTTGTTTAATGAATGAATGAATGAATGAATGAATGAATGAATGAATGAATGAATGAATGAATGAATGAATGAATGAATGAATGAATGAATGAATGAATGAATGCTTTATTTTCGTGCCTAATGCAAGTGTGGGCCTCCTCTGTTCAGGGACCCTTTATAGGTTGCCTGCTATGACTTTCTATAGGAGATGTCATATTCTTGTGTGGCTTGTGTTAGGTCTGCGCCGGGCCCATGTCGGTCTCCTTTGCGACGGGGTGCGAGGTGTTGCTTGACGCAGGCGACGAGTCTTGTTCGGTCTCCCTGTGTTGAGAGTGTTGCGGTGATGCGTTATCCTGGCCCACCGTCGCACTCGCCGACGAGGTGATGCTGGTTTAGCTACGCCGTAAACGCGTTACCAATTCTCCGAACTGTACGGCATGCAACGAGACAGGAGACATTGAGCACTTTTTGTGGTCCTGCCAGCAATTCCAAGATGAAGGAGACACTCTCCTGAAGAATCTGCAAAACAAGGACCTTCCGCATGCGCGCCTACAACACCTTATATTTCCCGAGGGATCAGTTATAGCCCGCAAAGAAACTTCACGTCTCCTCATCGAATTCTTAAGAGACACTGGTTTGATGGACATATGGTGAAACCCTTCAGCGGTATTGTGCGAGACGCTCGGTCGGAGCAATTGCCGGCCTTGTTCGCCAGGCTAAACCCGCCTGTTGCTACAATTCACCACCACCACCACCACCACCACCACCACCACAAACGCGTTACCGAATGGAGTGAGTTCGTCATTGCGAATATAGACGATGCGGTGAGCGATTTCCTGAGCCGAATCGTTGGCTTACCGCGTTCCGAAGTGGTGACAACGTAGACCAGCTGTACGGAATGTGTAAGAGAATTACTCTCGAATTTATGGACTCATGGTGCAAGAACGCGGTCATACTGCTCTAAATGTAAGTCAAGAACGTTTAGATAAAGCAAATAAAATTTTCTATAAAAGACATTCTGCGCGCAACACTATTGTGCGAGAGTGACACAGCGTGCTGAACGCTATAATGTTCACTTGCAACTCAATGTATATTATTTATTTACACTTTTGCACACGGCGCCTTGCGGCATTAGGGTGGGAAATGCATATATATATATATATATATATATATATATATATATATATATATATATATATATATATATATATATATATATATATATACACAGCAATGTAGTTTATCCGGCGGTTATCCTGCTTATCAAGAGATAATAGTACACATGATGAGAACAACAAATATCGATGCACGGAAATATCAACCACAGTATCTGCAAAAGAAGTGCGCATCGGCAGTAATTCTTCTACAAATGAACTCGGAAGCGGCATCGTAAGATATCCATCCAAGATGTGGTCACATGCACGCCGGAATGCATGGATGGGGTGCTTGAAGGCAGCGAAGTGCTTGAGTCACGGTGGCTTGAGTGTTGGACCAGCCTATACCTAGCTATAGCTGTTATAAACGCTTTTAAAAGCTTCGTCACGAACGCTCCGCACACGGAAAGGATGCCTAAAGAAAGTTTACGCGAGAGAAGTGCTCGGAATAAGGGCACGCAAATGCGCGCTTAAGATAAAGTCAAGCTGAGACGCATTTCCCCGAGCGCAGATGATATCCTACGTTGGCGACGACCTTGAGAGCGTAGAGGCAGTCCGATAGGTTTGGGCGATAGCCAGAATAGGTAAAGGAAAAAAAATATAGCCGGGCGTAAAGTTATCGCGGACGTAACTATTTTTCCTCGTGCGGGCAAGATGAGCGAAAGTGTACTTAGCGAGCAAATTTATGTCGCGCGTACACGACCGATTTCTCTATATTTTCATTGTTATCTCGCCCTCCGCCTAACTCGCTCGCCGTTCAAGAGTGAGTGCACCTTGGACTTGTCTGGACAACCGGTTTCTGTTATAGGTTTATTTGAGGTTTAATTTACTTTCCTTTGTATCTGCTCGCGTGCGTTTGCGTCAAGTGCGTCAAGGCGCCGCCAATCCGGAAGCCTAATACTTGCGTCTTCCTCTTCAAGGCCTCGGTGTGGACATCGTTTGATCCGCTGCGCCTGGACGACCGCTTCGCGTTGTCTGTGTCCGATCTAATTATCTTCGGAGGAAATCGCGCGACCATTACCAAAGAATAAATAAATAAATGTACACACACACACACACACACACACACACACACACACACACACACACACACACACACACACAAACACACACACACACACACACACACACACACACACACACACACACACACACACACACACACACACACACACACACACATATATATATATATATAAGACCACTTTTCCATCGTGCCGTCTGTGGGATCAGCCCAGTTTACTATTGCACTATATACGTCCAGGACCGACCAGCCTTCTTCGACAAGAAGCCGACCGAGGAGACGCGGCATGCAAACCCCAGAGAGTAATGGAAATTTGCTTCGCTCTAATAAAGGAATTTCGCGCTCGAAGGTATGCCTTTTCTGTTGCTTCAATGCGTAATTCGACACGCAGAACAGAGCCGGGCCACCGGTACATCAGTAAAGTACGTATAGTACAGATGAGGGCGATGAGGCTACATATATACAGGCTGATTCGTGATACGAGTGCTGTCCTGTGTGCGCGCTGATCGACAGCACGACATCACCGCTCAACAAAGGCCGGAAGGGGTTCGCCCAGAAATAAACTGCAGCAGAACCGATAGTTGGGCGAGTTGGTACGAATTCATAGTAAAATATTTTTTGCGCGCACAATTGACAAGGACACGATGAAGTGGATAAGCGCTCGTGTGTCCCCCTTCACTGTGTCCTTGTCAATTGTGCGCGCAAAAATATTTTACTATGAATTCGCCCAAAAAGCTCCGCTTTAAAACAACCGCGCTGCTTTTTCTCGTCCAACGCTCGCGCGTGTTCTTTGTAAATCGAATGAAAACGTCGACGCGTGTGTGTGCTTAACCGTGGCCCGAAGCGAGCTTCCTTCTCTCTCTCGCTTCTTAACGGTTTGTTTCTGGTGCACGAACGCACCCCGATACCCCGATCCTCACAAATCGCTCAGCAGAGAACAGCAAGCGATCTACAGGCAAATACAGGCAGGATCCTTCCCGCACCCTTACCTTCAAAACAAGATGTACCCGGAAAGGTACGAGAAGGATTGTACCTTCTGCAAAACTCATTTAGGCACGCTCCAACACGTCATTGGAGTATGCAATTTCATCAAGGCGATCCCCCCACCTCTTAACTGCCCCACTACCCTACCCCATGCCTCATCCACCCTTACCGAGCGATGGGAGACCTTGCTAACCAGCACCGCCCTGGAAGACCAGCTCGTCCTGATCTCCAGGGGCCAGGCGGCTAGGGAAGCATATGGGTCCCGTGAAGAGGGAACCACTTCCATCGACGGCGTCTAAGAAGATGTCGAGCTCGGCTCAATAAAGTTGTTTCTCTCTCTCTCTCTCTCTCTCACGAACGCAGCTAGGCTTTTGTTGTGAACATCGCTTTGCCTGATGCGTGTCGAGCGCTGATGGTGGTTTGTTTGACTCCATTGCCCCTTGTCTGCATAACGACAAGTATACTGTCTTAATTTCCTTCGCTTTTTTGTGTGTGTGTGTGTGCTTCCGACACTGCTTCGAGTAAACTTTGTTGCGAAGCGAACCTGAGCATAAAATAACGTAAGTAAAAAACATGAGCGCATTTTGTGCCTCAATTGCCGACCTTCGTGGCGTAAGCCACCATCTCACGTCGTCGTCGCAGTGCCTTACAAGTTCTCAAGAATGGCCCAGTATATCGGTATCGCTTAGGAGGCGCTCCAGTCAGGAACGAGATAACAAACAAACAAACAAACATGTTTATTTTGCAAGAAGAACACGAAATTTTCTTGCAGGAGGCAAAGACTACAGGCGAAAAAGCCTGACGTGGTCTTGGCCCCCTGATCAATAATAGCCTGCAACAGTTAACACGATATAACATACGTTTCATCAGGTACATAGCGTATGCTTTTTTTTATCTGATCACCTGCGTATTTTTTATACATGTGCATTCACACGCTCTACATAATTTATACATCGAAAAACATACGTTCGAATGCAATCAGGACAATTTTGCTGAATTATTGTAATTTCCCGCAAAAAATTCTACCGAAAAAAGAAAATTCAACTAGAAACATATAAACAGAATTTTACAACATTTATGGATCGACTATGAGGTTAGTAGCGAGCAGGAATGATTGATAAAGGCGTTTGAGTTACTTGGTCTGCAATGTAAGGTCACTATTCGATTCATGCAGGTTTATTAATTGCACTATATTATATTCAATGGCCTGCTTGCCATAATTTGGGCGTATTTCTTTTAGTTCTCCGGCTAAAACTTCTGTAGCCCTAGTTTGTGGATACAGTGCTTGGGGAGGCATCCTGTAATCTGTGTTTATGTATCTGTTGCATCAGCTTTAGATCATATACTATATAATAGATGTAATTTCATGTTTAAGAAAAAGTGGTTCAGTGGCTGCGTCTTTGGCATGACCTTTATATTTTTCTAAGATACGAAGCACGCGCTTTTGCAAGATTAATAATCCAACATAATTGGTTTTAGTTTTTGTTCTCCACACCAGCATTCCGTGTAGTAGTCTCGAGTAGAATAATGTATAGTACAGTGATTTAGTTAACCGTGAAGGTAGAATAGAAGCGATCCTGATCAGACATCCTACAGAACGAGCTAGATCGGTCAAGAGATGACTCACGTGTGGTGTCCATGACAGATGTTCATAGATCCAGACTCCTAGGAATTGCTGTGCGTTTACTTCTTCGAGACGTTGATCGTTATAAGAAATTATTATATTATCGCTGATGTGCTTGTTAATAGGCCTGAACATAACAAATTTAGCTTTTTGTGCGTTTAGTTTTCAGTTTGTTTTTTCTTAGCCAACCTGAGAGTTCAGAGAAGTACAGATTTCTTGAAGCTTTTACTTCATGAATTGTGGATCCTGTAAAGAACAGGCTGGTGTCGTCAGCAAACATTGTAATTTCAGGTGTATGTTGAACCTCCGTAATATCATTTATATGTAGAAGAAAAAGCACAGTACTTAATATGGATCCTTGTGGAATTCTTTTTTTTTTACACTTAGTTACCTGGACATTTCATTGCCTATGCCAACAAATTGATATCTTGATGATAAGTAGCTTCTAAATAAATCCAGGACAACACTGCGAATTCCGTAGCGGCCTAATTTCAGGAATAGGATGTCATGATCTACGGGGTCGAAGGCTTTACGCAAGTCAAGGAAGACACCTAACGTGACCTTTTTATTTTTAATATTTTCGATAATGTGG
Organism: Dermacentor albipictus; assembly: GCF_038994185.2. Lineage (NCBI taxonomy): Eukaryota > Metazoa > Arthropoda > Arachnida > Ixodida > Ixodidae > Dermacentor > Dermacentor albipictus. The sequence goes on from NC_091822.1 coordinate 160,036,693, forward strand.
TTCTGTGGGTTCTGTGGTTCTGTGGATAATGGGGATAATGGACATTCTGTGGCAGATGTCGATATCAGCGTCAGAAATTGGCTGACCTACGAGCTCACCTATCTTTTTTACCACGACAGTTGAGTCAAGCTCCTGTGATGTGATAACTTTATTTGGAATCCGGCGATTGGGAGGCCCGGGCCTGGGGCCGCCTAGATGGCCACTGGGAGCTGCTGCTCCCGTGCGGCTTCCTTGGCTCGCTGGACGGCCCAAAGTTGGTCTTGGAGTTCTGAGCTGAGCAGCACGGCCGACCACCGCGCCCGTAGATTGTCTGGGGAGGCTGCCATTTTATTTTGGTATATTTCACATCCCCACAACATGTGTTGAAGGGTGGCTCTAACAGACTTGCATAGCTTGCACATATCGCTCTCGTATATATCGGGGTAGAAAGTTTTTAGCTGCACAGGACTCGTATAAGTTTCTGTTTGTAGTCGCCTCCAAGTAACGGACTCAGCTCTGTTCAGTTTAGTGTGAGGCGGTGGTAATACTCGCCTCCGATTTTGATAGAATTTGGTAATATCACTAAATCTTGTTAATATATCTTTTTCTCTCCAAATTTCCTCCTCCGCGTTCTCCTGACCGATGGAAGTCACTCTTTGCTCAGCTCGGCGAGTAAAACCTCGAGCTTCGCGGTGTGCTACCTCGTTGAGGTTGACTGCGGGAATGTCTGGAGTCGTATGCGCTGGGAACCAGAGCAATTGCCTGCCGTTCTTCTCTGCATCGGAGAACTTCGCTTCATTGACTCTGATGATGTGCCATGCCTCAGGAGAGATCCTACCTTTTGCATAATTTCTAATGGCCGCTTGAGAATCGCTTATGATGTATTGAGCATTCGTGGAGACCAATGCTAGTGCAATGGCTACCTCCTCTGCGGTCTCGGAATGTTTGGTATTAACTGATACACTTGTAAGGGGTTTTTGGGTGTGATCTACGATTACTGCTACATAGCTATTTCTGTCTGGGTATTCAGCCGCGTCTACGAAGATTGCTCTGTCGTCTGACCCAAAGCTTCGGATAATTTTCTCTGCTCTACTCTTGCGTCTGCCGTCGTTGTAACCTGGATGCATGTTCTTGGGTATATTTGGTACTAGGAGTTTGTCACGAATTTCTCTCGTTATCGTCCTCTTTTCCCCGTATAGATTGTGATAATTCATTCCTAGTTTGCTTAGTATATGCCGTCCCGTTTTGGTTTTGGTTAGTCTCTCTGCTTGAGATGTTTGTTGTGCTTCTATGAGTTCGTCGAGTGTGTTGTGGAGTCCTAACTTTAGCAAGAGATCCGTGCTCGTACTGATGGGAATCCCTAGAGCTAGTTTGTATGCTTTTTTTATCATGTTGTTAATTTTACGCTTTTCAGCTGCAAACCAATTGTGGAAGGCTGCTATGTATGTGATCTGACTGATTACGTCAAGTTGATTACGTCAAGTTGACTGATTAGTCAAGCTCCTCTGGTGCACCTTTTATTTCAACATTGTTACTCCTTTGGTATTGCTCAAGTTTTTCGATTTTATTTTCTTCAAGCCGTTGATTTTCGGTCTTCAGTTTGTCATTCTGTGAAGCTAGTGTTCATTTTTTTATTTCGGCTCTAAGTGCCTTGATATCGGTACCTATTTTCTTCTCGTCGTGACACGCATCGCTGCAGAATTTTAAGCTTTCTTTCAGCGGCCTTATCTCAGCACGTATTTCCCCTTTGAATATGAGACATCGGTGTCGAGATATCTTTCTCGTCACCCTTACTCATGATAAGAAACTTCACTCAACAAATTTCAGAGTGAAATGGTTTGTCTGGCAGCAGTGCGAGAAAGCAAGGAAACTAGCACGTGGATCTCTCTTGCTTACCTGCAAGGGATTGCAGATGTACACTACTTTTAGTCGCCCAATCGCTACCTGCACAGCTGCCGGACTAAGCAGGAGACCAGAAGAATTCCAGCGCTTTTAAAGTCAGCTGAGGATCAACTCGTACCCCACGCAGAACAGACTACATCACTACATGCCTGACCTACACAAAACATCATATTGCGAAAATTGAAATAGCACACTAGACGTACGTCACTTGCTCTGGCCGTGCGGTCGGATCCACGCAAACAAGTATCAAGACACCGCTAGGCTACACGGAGCATTACGCAGCCCGGACCTGGCGGAGCAGCTCTGGGCCGTCCAGCGAGCCCACGATGCGGCCAGGGAGTTACAACTCCCGGTCCCAACGTGGGAGTAGCCCGCTCTATGGGACCTTGCGCCCCGTAGCTCGCAGGACCTTTCATTAAAGTTATGCCATCCATCCATCCATCCATCCATCCATCCATCCATCCATCCATCCATCCATCCATCCATCCAGCTGACAGCCTTCTGCGCCGAATCCGGGATACCTCGTTCCGGCAATCAAGCGAGCTGTGACGAGGCGCCAGTTATCGCTGCACTGCAAGAGATTGCAGGCGTGCTTTTAGTCGCCCAGTCGCTTCGTGCACCACTGCCGGACCGCTACGTACTAACATCCGCATTTCTCTGCATGAATGGCGGCCGTCGATACGCTGCAGCAAGAGTTTATCGTTGAATATATAGTCATCCTCTACACACAGCGCAAGGCTCCTTCAACTTGCGCTAATAACAGGCACCTCTTTGTTCGACGGCTTCCTCCTGCGCCCTTCCTCGATTCCCCTACGCGTTTTCATTACTGTAGCCTCCACCTCGTACCCGAGGCAGACTGATTGCCACGATAAGTCACGGCCAATTCATTTGTCCGCGCTCATTTGAATAAGAGCGAAGAAGCCTCCCCCTCACCCCCCCCCCTCTTCGGACAAGGACAGCCGGAGCGGGCGAGTAGAAGAGGCGCTCCCGTCTTTACGCTCTCTCTCTCTCTCTCTTTCTATATATATATATATATAGATATATATATATATATATATATATATATATATATATATATATATATATATATATATATATATATATATATATATATATATATATATATATATATATATATATATATAGCGTACCCAATAGCACGTGCACCCACTGTTATCACTCTCATATCTGTCTGTGCCTTTGCCCATTCTCAGAATTCTCACGGGCATCTTCTCTTTCTACGCCGCCCACTCAGCACACAGCCTTCTATTCTCCATTCTCGGTTATACCGCACTACACACGAAGCCGGCCACGTATGCTCTTTGTTCTCGGGAGGTCTTCGAAAGAAAGAGCTGGCGGGGGGAGAAAGCGAGCGAATGAACGACAGGCTCGAATAAAGCGGGGACGAAGGGAAGCGTTGTATCAATAAAACACGGAGCAGAGGCCGTAGTAGAGGCTGTAGATCTTTGTATAGAAAGTGAGGTGGATGGGAGAGGGGCGGGGGAGGGCGTGGTTGTTCTGCGCGCGGAAAGCAGATCAAAAGGTCGCCGCGGGCCAAAACCAACCTTGGCGAAATGTAACGCGGAGAATATAAAAAAAAGGGGGGCGTGCGGGCCGGGATGGGAGGCAAGTGGAAGGGGGGGGGGGCGGTCTTTTAATTAATTCCGAGAGTTATTCTATCGTCTGTGAGGGGCGCCCGTAATTTGCCAGCGCCGCCGTATGAGTTCTCACTGCGACGACGACGCCATGAAGCGAAGAGGAACGGCGGCGTGGGATGGTTTGCCGTATAGCCCCCCTCACTCGCCCCCCCCCCATCCCACTACGCCTTCAAATCCGCGGACGCCCTGTGGGTATTCGTGCACGCCCGCCCTACCAAGTCATTTACCCTTGAACAAACGGCGCAAAGAAAGAAAAGCATGAATCATTCGCGCCGGCAGGTGCATGCTTGTGTATTGGTGTACGCGTACAGCTGTGGTCAGCGATCAACGTTCGTTCGCTGCTGCGCGGGTTCGAGTTAGCTAGTGCTAGTTACGTAGTAAGACGTTAGCCTATTCGAACGGGTGTCTCGCGGAGTGTGCCTGTCGCGCCATAGCGCGGAGGAACGTTGGCCTTAATTGAGATAATAAATGGCCGGTGTGCTTGTGTACGGCCAAGTTAAAGAGAAAGAACAGCGAGGGGGGGGGGGGCGGGGCGAAAGGCGAAGAAAGATGGAAGAAGATCAGAACGAAAGAAGGAGAGGCTGCGAGAGTATGAAAGAGAGAGGAAAAAGGGAGATAGGGAAGAAAGAAATCAGAAGCGGCATGGCACGACGACGGCACGATTACTCCGAAGCAAACAAGAAAGAAAGAAAATGTAAGAAAGTAAATTATGGCACGAAAGAACGAGAGAGGCGGATAGCAATTAAGAAACGAGAGAAATTAAGGAGACGACGAAATGAGAGAGGAAATACGAAAACAAAGGACAGAATGGAATGACGGTGACACAACGTCTACTCCTTAAAATCAAAGAGAATGAAAGAATGAGATGGAAAAAAATGAGAGGCAGAGGGAAATGAAATGGTCAAGCAAAAAGCGCAAATGAAAGAAAATCGAAAAGAAAGAAATAACAAAAGAGAGAGAGAGATGACCACAAACGTAAGATAATGAGAAAGAAGAAAATTTCCGCCCAGTGTAGATCATTTTAACTTGAGAGGTCGGGTTTCACTTGAGAGGTGAGGGACTGCCGCCTCGGGTTCGGGCTATCAACAGCAGGCGCGCGCGCTACGCGTGCGAAAGTGTTGAAACAAGGCAGCGGCGGAACATTTGTAGAAACTGCAGGATTCCTTAAGGTTTCTTCATTTTGTTTCTACAGGCACCCGTCGATCGCGCGAGGAGTGGTAATAATGATAATTTATAACGAGAAGGCACGACACGGACGCAGTTGTTTGTGCAGGAAATCTTTGGCAGCCAAGGGAAACATCTATAATAAACAGGGAAGTTTGTTTTCTCTCTTTCTTTCTTTCTTTCTTTCTTTCTTTCTTTCTTTCTTTCTTTCTTTCTTTCTTTCTTTCTTTCTTTCTTTCTTTCTTTCTTTCTTTCTTTCTTTCTACATTTTCACAGTAACGAAAAAAAAAGCTCATATTGTTGGAGTTCTTATGCCAGCTGTCACATGCTCGTCGTAAATCTCTAAGGCGAAGAAGACCGTCTCAATAAGGCTACGAAGCGACAAAATGCAGTAAAAGCTCGTTAATTCGAACCGCAAGGGGAAGCCGCTTCAGTTCGAATTAACGAAAGTTCTAACTAACGAAAATGAAGGAGAGCAACAGTACACTGCGATTTGGAAGCAGTAGGGCATGTCAGAAATTCGGCGAGTCAAAAAGTGATGGCGTGTGCCGCGGGCACACGCCATCTTCGAGTCGAAGCTCTGGGTCCGACTGTGCCACACCACCGATGTCCAATGAAACGAACGTTAGCCGAGGCTTAACACCATCACAATGAATCGCGACGGCCGATACCTCCTAAGCTGAAAACAGAGGTGCACAACTGATGAAGACTGCCGAGACAAAGGCGCTGAACATGTGATGGTGGCGAAGGCACTGATTCGTTGGTTCTTGATTGCAAGCGCAGCTGCGACGTACTTGATTCGCTGTGTTTTGGTGCTTGCCGTGCCATCTCCGCACAGCATTAGCAGCTGTACAAGATTTGCGAAGCCTCCGAGATTCGCAGCGGGCAAGAAGTCTCGGAGGTTACGTAGAACGGAGAGGCGGCAGCCGCCACTGCCTTCTGGCTGACCCCGCGTCGGTTAGATTTTTTTCCGATTTTGCCTTCTCTCGCCGTTCTCTCCGTTTCGGAGGCAATACAGCCTTGTGTGTAGGCAGTAGGCGCGTTTCTCTGGCCGTGCGCCATGCGAGCGTAGTTCGAATTATCCGTGAGGGAACCTTCTCGTGTTCGAATTAACGGACTTCTTTATACATAGACTTCTGTGGAGCTTGGCCGGACCAAATCGTACAGTTCGAATTTTCCATAAATTCGAATTATTGAAGTTCGAATTAACAAGCTTGCACTTACATGAGCGCATGGCGTTTGGCACGTACCATCCATCAGGGGTCAGGGAGGGGAGGAGAAATTGCGGCAGCGCATACTTATAGTGTAGCCAGCCAAATATGCGCCCGTGCCTAACTCTGTTCTCTACAGAAATTCAAGCGTTAAAACTACAACTTGTACCTCGGAAACCTTGCCGCAACGAATGTAAACGCGCTCGAGCGCATAATTAATTTATGAAAGCTAAGCTTACTTTGGCTTTCGTCCCTGCACAATAACGAAAATAACGCCCCCCAGGGTGTATTTGATGTTGAAAGACCATTTTTCGCATCCTTACCTGTATTGAAAAATTCGAGAAGGGGTGTGCTCCTTAGTAGAACATGCTTAGTATACACCCGTTCAATGAATTTCAGACCCGCCGTGGTTGCTCAGTGGCTATGGTGTTCGGCTGCTGAGCACGAGGTCGCGGGATCGAATCTCGGCCATGGCGGCCGCTGTTCGATGGGGGCGAAATGCGCAAACACCCGTGTACTTAGATTTAGGTGCACGTTAAAGAACCCCAGGTGGTCAAAATTTCCGGGGTCCTCCACTACGACGTGCCTCATAATCAGAAAGTGGTTTTGGCACGTAAAACCCCATAATTAAATTTTTAATGAATTTCAGGGTGCTGGAAGGGTGCTGGAATAAAAGCCATCGCTGTAAGAAGAAAACGTGGCGTTCATTTCGACAAATAACCTATTGGGAGAATGGATGCAATTTAAAAAAAAATGTCGCCATTTTGTATGGGTGTATTAGTTCGCTCAAGTACTCTTGTTTATGGATGTAAGGTGGTAGGTTAAAGACACTGGAAAGCACTCTTATGGGTGCAACTTGTGCGGGTTCTGACACGTCTGTTCGGTCGGTCGCTCACCGACCAAAGTGGGCCGATCCCGGAGGCAGTGCTTGTAGTAGCAAGCTGAGCCTATCCCATGTGAAGGATCTTTATAGGGGATTTGGTGAGAGGTTTGCGAAGAGGTGACAGGAGTTTTAGAAGGCAACCGAATGGCGCAAAAGGCGGCAGGGAGTAAAGAAGACTTATATATGCAGTGTTTACGCTAACACCCATCGTTTACTGCATGTCAACTGCATTCTACCTGAAGAAGAATCTCTGCAGAGATAATAAAAAACACTCGAATGCCAGTTATTTGGCGGAACACTGTAAAAAACATACAGGCGTTTTTAAACCGATTCTAGAAAACTGTAAGTTCCTAGGATGCTACAGAGAGCAACGTGCCCGTGATACAAGCGAAGATTTTTTTTTCATATATACCAAATTTGGTGATTCATGTTTTGGCGTGCCTTTTGTGTCTCTACATAGTTGCTTAATTCGCTACTTATCGAATGCGTGTGACAGCGTGCCGAAAACAGTGGCCGGTGATGAATTGGTGTTTTTGTGATCTCTGCGCACATTCTCATCTCCTATACATTGCAGTTGATGCCAGTAAACTCTGGTTATTAGTCAGCGTTGTCTCTGTCGTGTTCGCCCCGTCCCGTCTTTCGCGCTGTTCCGATTCCCTTCCAGACGCGCACCAACCAGCCCAGTTCAGCAAACTCCCGAGAGGAGGCATGCGGTGATGAGGGTGATTGTATAGGGGAGGGGAGGGCAGGGCGGACGGTGAAATATGCGTGCCGAAGCCGCTGCTCAACGGAAATTCCAACCGACTTGAAGCTACAACGCTGTCCACGATGGTTTCTAACATATTTTCTGGAATGGCCGACAACGCTCTCTGCAATGCCTGTCTTTGCGAGGAGACGCTGGAACACATTCTGTGTCACTGTCCTGAATATAATAATGTTCAGAGACAGTCCATGGCGTCCGTTCTAGCTCACCTGGACGATAGACCATTGTCAGTTGCAACCATTTTCACATATCGCCGGCAGAAGAGATCGCAGCTGAAGGCGACGAAGGGACTACTTCGGTTTATGAAGGAGACGGGCTTGGACAAGCGGCTGTGACAGTGATGTCGCGTACCGCGCAAGAGTGACGGACTGTAACTGACGATGTGTTTGCTGTGTTATGTGCTCTCTCTCTCTCTCTCCTCTCATCTTTCATCCCCCCCATCCCGCTCCCATGTGTAGGGTAGCAAACCGGTTAGGCCAAACTGGTTAACCTCCCTGCCTTCCTTCTCCACTTTTTCCTTCCTTCCTTCTCTTTATAGAAATGTTTTCCCCTTTGCGCTCACTGTATCTTGGGGAAATTCGAATTCGGGAATTCGGAAAATCGCGCTTTTTTTTCAATTTCGCTCTTTCTCTTTTTTTTTCTCTCTCTCTTTCAGTACGTGGGAAGCTTCGACGTCTCGGACAACGACGTCTGGGTCAAGCCCGAGCTCATGGAGGCTCAGCTGTTCCGCATGAGGGTGAGTGAGGCAGATGTGACTGCCGCGATCTTTCTCCAAATCGTTTATTTATTTTTTGTTCTGGCTGTGTGGTCTTCTTTCTTTTCATTTCTTACACTTGTCTCGGCCTTTTCGATAATTTGTGTCGGTATTCAAGCATGGCCGTTACCTGCGGTCGTATACAGACCCCCAACAGAGGGCGTCTAACGATGGACGCGAAATTATGTGAAGAAAACCGGCTGGATCGAAAATTATAACGTATATTTTTTTTTATTAAATAAATAATCATTTCGCGTTCTGTTGAACAAATTGTCCCAGTAACAGTTACACGGTGATACGGCGTTATACCTCTTTGCTGCTGCATTTGACCTTAATAGGGAGTTTTAGAATAGGGGCCCCAAACGTTTTGGGGCCCCAAAGAAATAGCGTCGAAGCCACTGCGCATGCGCGAGACGCAAACTGCGTTTGGGTTTTGCGTTGGGAACGCTATTTCACCGATTTAGCGGGAGCTCAAATAGCGTTCCCAAAAACTTTGCGTCAACAAACATGGCGGCACCCATCGAAGCGACGGCTCACCTAGCACCAAACTGGGTTCGATTCGCGGTAACGCGTGAAGTTCGCAAGCTAGGAGAAGTGACTGCAGATATCGCTTTCTCTCAACTAGCGTGTGTTATGAAGATTGATTCATTAGACGCCGCTGATTCCGAATTAGAGTGTGGATTTTATGGCTCGGAGGCCTAACACGGCTAAGCTTGGCTGGTGAAGGCACGTAAAGTTGGTTTTGTTGCTCAAAACTAAGCACAACTAATTGTTTGCGGCTTGAAGAATAACCTCTAAATTGTAATTAAACGCGAATACACGCAAGTCAAAATTACTGTTCGTATCATAAGATGGAATATTTTATTCAATTATTTTTAATCGTTTTTTTTTTAGACGCCGTAGTGGCGCTGTCAGCCCAAGACGCTATCCGCAAACGCAAAGCCCTATTCTAAAACTCTTCACTCCTGCGTGCCCCAACGCTAACACCCGCAAAGCTCTTTGGGGCCCCTATTCTAAAACTCCCTAATAAGCGCAGTGTGCGTGTTAGATGTCGCGTCGAACGAGTTGTTGTGTACCATAGACCTTATGTAATAACGGCAGTGTGCCTGCGACAAGCTGTAAGGCCGAGGATTTCAGAAAAAAAAAAAAAAATTCCCCGCCACCTGCTTGACCGTCGGCTTTGCCAAGGAAAACTGTTTTGCTCTCTGCTCTGTAACAAATTGTGGCTTGTTGAGATATTATTACGATATCATCGAGCGATGCTCAAGAGACGAGCCGCCGCGAGAACGACAACGAAGTGGGTATGTGCCCTTGGCCCGAGCGAGTGTCGGCCTGGCGGGCTGGCTCCAGTGTAAATAGCCTGTACATAGCCTCTTTCATCTGCGTCTTTCCACACGTAACATTCTGGTTGGTGTGCGGGGTAGACTGACAAGGGCGGCAGGTTAGGCGGATTGGTACAGTTGCAGTGTGACGGATGAACGGCTCAGGAAAGACGGGGACTGTGCATAAAAGAAAAGAAATGGACGTCACAGGCGCGCTGGACCTGACACGGCGCATCATGTCATGTCCATTTTTTTTTTTGTCTTTCCTGCGTTTTTGGCCCCTGTGAACGCCTATGACTTGGTGAAGCCCTCCGCGCGCGTGCGCGAATTCGCCGCATCTTTCCTTTCCATCCCCCCCCCCCAACCTCCTCTTGATCTCATCTTTCTATTTCCCCTTTCCCGTCCCACAGTGTGGGATAGCCAACCAGAGGCATGTCTGGTTAAAATCGCGAGCTTCTTTCTTTCTTTCTTTCTTTCTTTCTTTCTTTCTTTCTTTCTTTCTTTCTTTCTTTCTTTCTTTCTTTCTTTCTTTCTTTCTTTCGTTCTTTCTTTCCTTCCTTCCTTCCTTCCTTCCTTCCTTCCTTCCTTCCTTCCTTCCTTCCTTCCTTCCTTTCTTCGTTCCTTCCTCCTCCTCTTCCTCCTTTCTCCTTGCGCTCTTTTGACACGAAAAGCGATTCGTGCTCAAATGCAGTACTTGAAGTGCACCGGCCTGAGAGACCGCTTATAGTAGTGTCCCTATATATTCTAGCATATACGGGAACACTAGCTTATAACGCTCCCGTGTGTGCTCTCACGTACACGTGGTGCTCACTCTCTTCCTCTTTCCATTCTCCTTTCCCTTACCCCCAGTGTAAGGAAGCACACGGGGCGCTCGTCTTGGTGGACCTCCCTGCATTTTCTCTCCTTGCTCTCTCTCTCTCTCTCTCTCTCTCTCTCTCGCTGTTCACCCATCATGAAAATATCACTGCCTTCTTCACCAGGACTGCGCATGACGGAATCACGTTTATCTTTGAAAAAATAATAAAGAAATGAAAACAAAAACTAAAAAGAAAGGAAAGTAACCGACCAAAGTAATATGGATTAGCGCACCTCGTACGGGGAACAATTAAATGCGGCGGTTCAGGCTAGTTGTTACGTGTACGGTTTGGTGTGGGTTTTGTGTGTATAGCGAAACGCTTGGCGAGCTCTTGCTCTTATATGTCCTACCCTCGACAAATTAGTCGCCCTGTGCTGCTGCTCAACAAGTTTCCGGCAACGTCCTTGTTTTTTTTTTGTTTTTTTTAATTGCTCGAACGCAGCTCTATGAATTCATTTTCCGAAACGTATAATTAGTGAACTCTGCAAGAAGCCCGCAGTGCTGACTGCTGCTGTGTGCCTTCCCCTTCTTTTTCCTGTTTTATCTCATTAATCATCCTTTTTTTTTTTGCTTCCCTTCAAGCGGGTGGTTGGGATGTCCCTTTCAGAAGAAAACTGCTAGCCCGCTTCTTTTTCTTTCTACTATATGTAAGCGAGAAGCATAAGCGTACACAAGGAGCTCAATGTTGTGGTAGTTAAAACCATATGTCTTTCATTTAGCTCAATTTTATCTGGGCAATCACAAGGTTTGCCCGCAAGGCTTGGCAAAAGGAGGGCATGAACTTCCTGACCGTGGCTTTCGACTCGCTGACAGCCACTGCATAACAGAGACAATGGAGACGGAGAGAAGCATGTAGGGGAAAATTAATTATTATGTTGAGTTGAAGTTTAGGCGTAATAAGGAAAAGAGCAAAAAAAAAAAAGTAAAGTGGTCGAGAAGGTAACTTACGGCTGGTCGGAGGCGAAATGCAGGTATGGGTTTGGCTCCCATAACAAAAAAATGGCTGTGGCTTAGGTAAGGTTAAGCCCAGGATGCGAAGCATACTAGCCTTTATTTTAGTTGTTGAACCACTGTTTAGCCTGGTGAACTGCTGTTGCTTGGCTATATTTGGTTCGGCTAGACGAAGAAACAACTCATGCATTACTGCTTCGCCTTCAAGAGTGGAACGCGACAGCGTTCCCGTCGACCCGCCAAGGGGTGTAAGACAATGGGCTACAGGGCAGCGACTACGCGCCCCGCATTGGACGCGGTGAGCGTCGAGCAAAGCAGCGTTCGGCGCGGCAACGAAATGTGCGCCTGAGCAAGAGACGCACGCCTTAGAAACAGCTCGTTTCTAAGGCAACACCGCATTCACTAGAGGCGCTTTTGTACCGCTTTGAAGCATCGTACTCGTGGCTCAGTGGTAGCGTCTCCGTCCCACACTCCGGAGACCCTGGTTCGATTTCCACCCAGCCCGTCTTGCAAGAGTTAAGCCAAAGCCACTTCTCCTCTGTCGTGACGTCACGGTGTCACGTGGTTTCAAGGCGACACCGCCGCGCCTGAGGAGCTGGGTTGAGCTCTCGTAATATGCTTCGCATAAAAAAATGGCTGTGGCTTAGCTAAGGTTAAGCCCAGGATGCGAAGCATACTAGGCTCTTTTTAACGGGACAGCGTTAAGGAGCTCGTGTCGCAGAAAAGCCGGTGTCGTCGGCGTCGGCTCAGGCGCACATTTCGTTGTCGCGCCGAACGCTGCGTTGCTCGACGCTCACCGCGTCCGATGCGGGGCGCGTAGTCGCTGCGCCGTAGCAAAGCCACCTAGAAACAGTCTCTGTAGCAAGCCGCAACCTTCGCTTTTCATTCCAACGAGCAGCTCGGTCTCCAGGAGGCATCTCACCTCGTGAGTGTCTAGCAGAGGCAAGCGCAGCTGCTTATATACCGCCGCGACGCCGCGAGCGACGGCGCGAGTTGGAGCCCCGTTTCTCCTCTGTCGTGACGTCATGGTGTCACGTGGTCAGCCTTGAAGGCGACGCCGCGAGCGACGGCGCGAGTTGGAGCCCAGTTTCTCCTCTGTCGTGACGTCACGGTGTCACGTGGTATTGAAGGCGACACCGCCGCGCCTGAGGAGCTGGGTTGAGCTCTAGTAATATGCTTCGCATAAAAGAATGAAGGAAAGAAAGAGAGGAACGGCAGACTTCAGCGACTTCTCCGCGCTGAAATCATTTACTGCGACTACAGCGGGCTCTCACTTCGGGCACCGCAGTATTCCCAAAAAACGCTTCTTTGAGACACACACAATGCCGTCATCGCGCGCTATAGCGTCATTGCATGCCCGGCCGTCGCTTCCGAGATAGTGCGCCCTAACGCTCAGATAATGGTTGGCGCACAAAACCTCGCGCAAATCACAAAACCGCGCGTTGGTGTGGTGCTTATGCCTGTGTCGAAAGTGGATTAGCAATCCTGCCGACGATAATTTGGTCATGAACGTCCTTCAGGTGCGTTATCGTCTGGCTGAAGTGCTCTTTTAAGGCATCTATTGTAGTTTCTTCATTTGGGTCTTTTGCCTACGGGTTTCCCACGAACAATACGCAGCAAAATGATTAAGAATGTGTAAATTGGCACGGTCATAACACGGTGCAACAAGATATTGGATGCCGTGAGAGTTGAAATCGAATAAGTACCTGCTTGCTGCTGAGTTAACAAAGCATAATAATAATATTTGGGGTTTTACGTGCCAAAACCACTTTCTGATTATGAGGCACGCCGTAGTGGAGGACTCCGGAAATTTTGACCACCTGGGGTTCTTTAACGTGCACCTAAATCTAAGCACACGGGTGTTTTCGCATTTCGCCCCCATCGAAATGCGGCCGCCATGGCCGGGATTCGATCCCGCGACCTCGTGCTCAGCAGCCCAACACCATAGCCACTGAGCAACCACGGCGGGTAGTTAACAAAGCAGTGTTCAATAGTTGCAGCCACGTTACAAAGGCGACAGTCAATATACGAAACGAATACATCTTGTTTTCCGAAGCCATGTCCTGTCTGGCAAGTTTTCCCTGTCTAACTTGTAAAATGATGTCTTTGTGGAAGCAGAAGCTGGACATTTTACGGGCTCTTGCAAGTACATCGTGACCTGGTAACCCGATGTATATTGAGCGATGAAACGGCGGGAGGAACAGCATCGATTAGGTGTTTAGCTTCTCCATTCTAGTGTTTATTGCGATAGACGGTTGCTTTGCATGATGTTAATCTTCTTTGTATGGATTGGTCATTTCCCCGCCGTTGGTTAGGACCATGTGGCTCGCAACGCTGCGTGTAGTCCCTGTAAGTGCACCAGTTTTCACATTATAATCATTGCCTCGAACGAAAATAATAACATAGCTGCTGGCCACGGCGTCCGATTCCAAACTCCACGTGGCAGCAGCAGGGTCGTGATTTCGATCCCTAGTGAATGGCAGTCTGTTTTTCTTGGCAATGTGGAGAGGGTCAACCGCTAGGACGAAGTGGCCTGAGGGCGTCACAATAACGACGACGACGATCACTCGACGACGGAGCCATGGAGAGGATGGACGGACGGGCTCTCACGCTGTAGCAACGAAATCGTGCAGAACCCATTGAGGATGATTGTCATAATTAATTAATTATGGGGTTTTACGTGCCAAAACCACTTTCTGATAATGAGGTACGCCGTAGTGAGGCACTCCGGAAATTTCGACCACCTGGGGTTCTTTAACGTGCACCTAAATCTAAGTGCACGGGTGTTTTCGCATGTCGCCCCCATCGAAATGCGGCCGCCGTGGCCGGGATTCGACCCGGCGACCTCGTGCTCAGCAGCCAAACACCATAGTCACTGAGCAACCACGGCGGGTTAAGTGGAAACAGAGCGCGGCGATGATGTCCCACGGCAACTGCCTAGCACCGGTTACGCCACAGACAAAAGGCCCCCGCAGCAATTAAAGGTCGCGCAAAGTGGTCACGTGAGCAGCGACCAGATGTAATAAAACGGTTAATTTCAAGGCCACGGAAACCGGTATGCACGGCCCCCCAAAATACCCTGGCAACGACGCATTGCAGCAGTTCATGTTCATTGGATTCTTGAAGGGGGCAATTTGGACGCAGCGAAGGTGGGAATACGCCGCACAGCTCTAGCCTGTCGCGCGTTGGGAGCACTGTTAGATATGGCGCCGTTTCCCGAGGCTACTTCGAGTTCCCCAAACCACTTCGAATCGCAGCACAGCTAATTGAGGAATGCAGAACCAGGGGTGCCACATTCCTGAGGCAGGACACTTGCAAACAAGTTCGTACGCCGCCGGGATTAGAAGGGGCCCTCGGACAATAGAGCCCAATCGTCACCCCTCTTCGCCTTTGAAGAAGGCATTTGCCACCACTGCGCAGCCGTACCACTGGGAGCAGGTGGGCCCTCGTACAATGGAGCATGAGCGCCCCCCCCCCCCCCCTTCTCCACCTTAGAAGAAGTGCATTGCAAGTCTGCGAGGCAAGACCGCAGAGAGCCGCCGGGTGTGACAACGTGATACGGGCGCCAACCATTGGCTGAAAATGGCGTCATCTGAGCGGACTCTCCCATTGGTCTAACATGACGCGACTTCCAGTCCTCGAAGGGTTTAAAAGAAGCATTCCAGAGAGACCAGAGCATTCCCTGATTCCCTTATTCACCTCTCTCGAACTTCTTGCCGCGGGCCGCAGCGTCCGAGTTGCTGCCGGCCCGTAATGACTGTACGACGGTTACTTGAGTCTCACCTCTCTGTATATAATGTAAAATAAAACCTCCCAAGTTTTGGTTTTCATCCCGACGTCCGTCCTCCAACACCTACAGCACTTGCCACCCTGGACGCCACATGAAGTCTCGTAGGTGGCCAGGTAGAAATGACGCCGCTGTTGCATGCCACGACACATTATTGGAACGTGCGATGCGTGCTGGCGAAACTGGAGGAAGCAATACGTAGTATCTGCAACACGGTTTTTGAGGACGTCTGCATCAGGACATACCTGTTGTATGCGGCGACAATATGCCACGGCCGAAGAGCATATTGCAGGTGCATTTAACGCTTGTGGTCCGCGACGTAAGTGCGCGACCGGTAACATGTAACGAATTTTTGTGTCAGGGTAATCGCAGGCGAGCTCACGCACAGGACACTGATCACGCTGTAACAGGCGGACCAGAATTACTTCAAAGTTTCACTCAAATATGCAATACGATTAGAAGACAACTGAATGTAGTACCGGATTGCGTCATTGGAACCGATCACGAGTAGAAAGAATAATCAAAGTGGCTTTCAGTCCCGACGGCGTCATTGGAGCCAAGTGAGCCCAGCAGCAGATCGTGCTTGCTACCTTACTGAACCTTCACAGCTCCTCAAAGTAATTTGCATGAATTTGCGAAGTACACTTATAGATATGTTGCAGAAATAACTGTTCCGAAAATTTTCTTAACGAACTTCATTGCCTGCTTGCTCCTTTTATCCCAACCATGCTTATTAGCTAAATAAGTTCAAGAAAACCAGATATTTGCCTAGAAATACATACACGGAAACGGCAAAGTTGTACGGTGCCTTGGCTGAACGCGCCCGTTCTTGTAAGGAACGCGCCGGTACTGGCTTACAATACGTTTTTTTTTGTTTTGTTTTCGATACGCGGCCCTCTGAGACACCATAGCCACTGAGCAACCACGGCGGGTGATGATTGCCATAGTCAAGCGAAATAGTTGTATGTGCTTCTATAGAAAGCCGTTCGCCTCATAGAAGGAATGATTTTATTTATTCTCATTTTATTTAGAACATACTGCAGTCCGTAGACAAAGCGGGGTGGCATAATACTATTAAAGAGGAGGTACATGTGTTGCACTGGAGATATTTGTGCAGCGTTTGTTGCCTCATTCTGTAGTTATGGGGTGAACAGAGCCGGAAACCGGCCCACTTGAAGCCATGCGTATAAGCCAGTTCGTCACACACACGCGTTGTCTCCAGCCGCGCAAACGGCGGCGGTGGAGCGGGACTACCATCCTCCTCTCCCGCCGCCGCCGTAGGAGGAGAGCGTGGTGAGAGAGGAGGAGGACTGTGCTTCCCCGGGTGCTGTACACTGCAGCCACTTAAACCCTCAAAGACGCCCCCGAAGCTCTCGCGCGACAGAGCGTGCGTCTCAAAGGGCTATAATGGACGGTGACCACACCCAACGCCCTGTGGGGTGGCGCCCTCTGGATTTATTATTCAGATCTCAAAGGCCACGCTTTTGCCGGTTGAGTGCGGCGGAAGCGATTTCCGGAGCCGGAAACACGTCATAGGCGTCGGGTTTCGAAACACGGTTGCGTGAGAGCGCGCGCGCTTAGCATCGGCGCCGTTGTATCGGTCGCGAAAGTCCGACCCGTTCACGACGAAAACGGGTGAAAGAGCCAAAGTAAGCCGTTCGCTTTAATATAGGCAAATAACAACGCGTTTTAGCAGGCGAGGATAAGAAGCTTCAGTCGAACGCCGTTATAACGAATAGGTCGGGGCCTCCGAAATCGTTCGTTATACCGATCACTTCGTTGTAAATGTCGCCGCACCGCACAGCTCACAGTGGAACCGGGACAGAATTAATCATTCGTTACGCGGGTTATTTCGTTGTATAGAGGTATTCGCTGTAGAAGCGCTCGACTCTTTACAGCGTGCGCGCTATTTCGCAACTGCCCGAACGAAGCGCACGCGCCCCCACGACCCCTGTGCAAGCCCAGGGGCCGTCTCCTCTTCAGCGCAATGCGTTCCTTTTTTTTTTTTTTGCTTGTTTTCTCGCACAGCCGGACAGACGGGGCGGTGTCGTGCTGTCCACGCAGCGCGACTGAAGGTCGTCGTTGTGCAAAGCTCGACGCAACCGCAAACCGCCTCGTGACGGTGGTTGTCGGCCAAGTTGCAACTCCACGCGAAACTGTCGTGCAATGGCGGGCCCCGGCTATGTCCACGTCGTGACAGCGCAGCCAATGCAGCGCTGCATTGCAGCGCTGCAATGCAGCGAAATATACAGCTCGAGGCTCATATTCAGTTCTTCGCCTCATTCGCACGCATTGAAAAAACAAAAACAAAAACAAAAGAAAGCGAAAAATAGTTTTCGAAATAGTTCGTTTCTGCAACGAAATTATCGAATGCGGTACTACGTAGCTCCGCGTAAACATCTTCAGGAAACGCTGAATGATAGTTTTCAGTGGTGTTCTTTCAAAATATATTTCTGTTAATTTCTCGGCAAGTGGTTGATTACTGGAAGAGACAGGTCCAAACTTTTACCTTTTCTTTTGTAAATTTTCGCGCCGAGACATTAACGCCGGTACGTTTGCGTGAGGTCACGGATTTTAATGTACTTTCTCGTGTTTAGGCAGCTGTGGTGCAGTAAAAGTACTCTTATGATCTCTTAAGTCTAATATTTGCCTTCGTAGAATACGACGTATTCCATCCGTGCCAATGAAAATTAAATATAAACAAAATATATCGGCCTGAACAGACACCATGCACATTTATGACTTCACTGCGAGCTGGTGCTTATCGGGCCTCCTGTCACGGAGTTTCTTTTGTGATATTCTAGAGGCGTAATGGGGCGGGGGGGGGGGGGTCTAATACATGGCGGCCATGACGGGTTTCTGGCTCCGCAATCACTTCCGGCACATGCAGTCCGCAAGAGCCTCGCCTTCGAGATCTCTTTCTGTTTTTCAGGGGCAACCGTCACTGGGGCTTGGATTTGTGCACCGTTTATGTACTAATACAGTTCAATTTATTTTTTCTCTTTAGTGTTCCATTAAGAGGTCAGCGATGCCACCTTGAAGTTGCCGTAGTAATCCGTCGTTACGTCACACATTTTGATAGGTGCCACTCGGGTACAGGCAACTGGTTAATCGACAACGAACGATACATCAGTGCGTCTTTAATAGAATTTTGAAAACCTTTGGTGGGCCAAGGCGGCCCAAAGATGCGGAAATGCCTTGAGATCCGTGACTTCGATTTGGCGTGTACATAGCGCTGCTGATTCAAAGCTGTAAGCTTTAACCTTAGTTCGCTCTGCTACTAACCAACCCCTTCCCCTAATAGTAAAGTGGCGTCATGACATTAAACAAAGAGAAAAAAAAATAGATGCTTGAGCAGTCCGAGTAGATTTAGCCTAGATGCCTCTTTACCATTACATAACTCGTACCAAATGCGAATTCGGTATTACTTCTATTTATCTTTTTGTGGCCTTTAGAAGCTTGTTGCTGAGATGCATGCAGTTGAAATGTAACGTATAATTTCTGTTAGGGTAGTGTCCGTCCAATCTCTTCACAGCTAAAGGCCGATGATCAAACGTCTCTTCCTGTTTCTTTCTTCCTCCCTTTCCTTTTTATTCTTCACAAACTTGTCGCAATAAAATATGTTGACAAACTTTCGAAAAACATAAGAAAAAATAAATAATCAAGAACGTGGCAGCTTTCTTTTCAGTGGGTCTTCATTGTCGGGCCCAACTTTACACGTACAGCGTTTCGCCCAGCTTCCTCCCGCATATGTCGTATGAATTTTGCGGTGTCCCTGTAATTTCTCGTTTGTTTGTTTTCAGTTTTTTCTTCGCCGACACCCATTGTCGCAGTGCCGTTCTTTCGCATTAAATTCACGCGCCCCCGCACCCCGCAGCGCCTCTGCGCGGGTGGGTGGGTGTAGCCAGAACCCTGACACACAGCGCATACATAGCCTGTGGTGACGCGTCCCGAACAATGATACGAAGCGTCCGACGGTCGAGCGAACAACGCGATCGGTTGAACAAAAGAGCGGGCGAAAGTCGTCGCGACGATGGTTGGGTTGCCGAATCAGGAAATGGAAACGGCGAGAAGCGGAAAGGGTTTTCAGCTTAAAGGGGGCTCCCGGCCACCGAGTCGCTCTATTCCGCCTGCCGGAGCTGCAGCTTGCCTGCAATGCGCCCGCGCTACGACCGCACTATAGTTCGGTGCAGTACTTACCAATTTCGATCGACTTTCGGGACGGTATCAGCAGTAGATAAATAAAGAAAGAAAATAAATAATATAATTATTAATTAATTAAAGATAAATACTCATTCTATGCACATGTTGGAGTCTGTGTGAAGCGAAGGATTCGTTAAGTAGTTAATGAAATGCTATACAACTATGGATTCTGTGCGTAATTGTCTTTGATGTCGTTGCGTAGTCTCGTGCAATGTTTCTGCGCCGCACATGTAGGTCGCAATTTGAAAGTAATGTAATGTTTAATGTTAACCTCACCGTTCGCCAGTTATACGCAAATACAGCTACATAGATATACACAAGCACTGGAAAACGAAACGATGAACAATAACGAACCCTGCTTCCAACAAAACATATATATATATATATATATATATATATATATATATATATATATATATATATATATATATATATATATATATATATATATATATATATAGAGAGAGAGAGAGAGAGAGAGAGAGAGAGAGAGAGAGAGAGAGCACATATGGAGTGGTAAACATTGCGCAAGTGTACAGCGGACACGTAGTCGTCATGCTTGACTACGAAAGACGAGCGGTCGAAATGTGCTCTCGAAGACGTCACGGCAGCATGAGTTGCCGTTTCGCCTGTGCACGGCAGCGAAGGGCCGCAGCAGTCCAGAGTTTGCTAAATACGGGGGTCTACTGAACGCTGTTTCTGAAACACGCGTGATAAAAGCGCTTGTAGGCTATCATCGAACGCAGCTATACGGGTGTTGTAAACGTTCGTCGCGCATATTAAGCGGCTCCATTAAGCGTGTTCTTATGACGCATAAACCGACTATAGACCGAGGGGCTGATGCTTGAGTGCGCGCATTCATCGATGCTATACTATAGCTGGTAAAAAAAACACACGACGTGCACTATTTTTTTGAGACCGAAAAACTAATAAGCCTGCACTGCAAAAAAGACGTCTTCATGTGCCGATAATTGTGAACTGTGGATAAAAGTATGAGATAGGAGCTTCCGGTAGTTCAGCCGTGGGGGCTGTATGTATAAGGCCTGTAACATTCCCCTTTTCCACAGGATCCAAAAAAACGAAACTATTTTGACTTATTTCAGCCTCCAGTTCACCTTGTTATATATAACTGCTGGTTTTCGACATCTGCACGTCGCTAAATGTATTTGCATACTCAAAGTAGTAGTAGTAGAAGAAGAAGAAGAGGAAGGAATTGGCGAAGAAGAAGATGGTCATGATGACGAGGAGGTCGCGTTACCATCTCTCAATGTTTTCCTTTCGTTTTCTGCTCATTTCGACCGTGCACAAAATTTCTCTTCTACACCCGCTCCGTCATATCTCTTGATTCAGTAAACATGCATGTTAGAAACGCAAGCGCAACGTTTTGCTTCCGTGTGCTTGTCTTTTTCGCTCGTTACTGCGCCGCGCATCAAATGCTGCTTCTTTCTTTCGGGAGACCGCGCGTGCATCGTTCGGCTTGCACCGAAGTCGCCGCAGTCGTAAGATCGTTCGTGTTGGGACGGCTGCGTCGCGCACGCGTCTCGGCGCGCTAGCAGCAGGCTCCGTAACGCTGCACGCAACTGCCCCGTGTAGAGCGGGGCAATTGACCGCCTGCCGTCGTGCAGTGAAGCCTGCGCGTCCCGGAGCAAGAGCCGCGCGGCGACCGGAAATGACGGTAGCGCATCGCCGCGGGGGGGGGGGGGGGGGGAGGGGTGTTGTGTGACGCCTTTTAATTCGACCCCGCGCCTTGCTATAGTCGAAGGGGCTACGAGTCGCTCCGGGACAAGTTGATTCCAGTAGCGGAGTTAAGTCCATATATATATATATATATAGCGGCGTGCTTTGGCCCGCGCTTCTTTCATTCTATACGCACGTTCGGACTAGAACTTCTAGAGTTCTGTTTTCTTCGGTATCGTTGTGTTTGTGTCGTACGCCTTTGGAAGGGAGACGATTCCACCGCGTTCTTTCCTTAAGCAATCGCTGTCATGGGCTCCCGACTTTGGGCTTTAAGTTGACGCGGGCTTCGACGCTCGGTGCCGGCTGACGTATAACACGTTGTGCTGTTTCTCCTGCAAGAACGTTAAGGAAGAGGAGTGACAGGATCGTTTTGTCGTCGTTATTGACAACAGCGTAAGTAATGAGATATTGGCACGAAGAGTCGACTAGCTCTGGTCGCGCGAGAAAGTGAACGTCTGTCGCGCCTCCTGCGAGTACAACGATGGCGGCGACGAAGACGTGTCACGAACGTGACGAGTGCGAATAGGAGCGTACGATGCTTCATCGGAGAAGTAAACGCTTAATAAGATGTCAAGAGCGCTAATTCAGATTAGGATGTTGCAGTGGTCTCACATAACGTTTGTTTGCTTTGTGTTTGTCGGACGAATGTTGATTGTTAGCTGAAGCAACAACGGTCAAGCGCTCCTTCTTTATATATCGCGCCAGAAAGGCGCCGAACAAGTCATTGTGATGTCACAAGCTTCGGAATATTGTTGCGAATTTTGTGCGTTCTTAGGGCACATTCACACCGGCGACTTGAGGAGGTCGCGGGACCAAGTTGGGCGCTTTGCGACCAGTCGCAAATGGTCGCAAACGGTCGCCTTTCTCGAAAAGCGACCATTTTCGGCGAGTCGCTCTGTGTGCGATTTTTCAGTCGCGCGACCGTGGTCGCAAAACTGATAAACCAATCAGCGGCGCACCGGAAGTGATCTTTCGTGTGTCTACATCCGGCATCCTCCGGCGTCGCATTCAAATTCCGCGTTGATTCCGAGAGTTCTCGCTGAGAACGATAATCTCCGGGATTGCGACTTGCGGGTCGCGCTCAGCCGGGCTTGCCGGTGTGAACATCAGTCGCCTTCGGTCGCTTTTTGATTGCGAGTCGCAAATGGTCGCGCGACCTCCTCAAGTCGCCGGTGTGAATTTTTGATTGCGAGTCGCAAATGGTCGCGCGACCTCCTCAAGTCGCCGGTGTGAATGTGCCCTTAGGGCGAGAAAGGGGGCTGACAGTTTCCAGGTACTTTGTTTCGCTTGCGTCCGAATGCGATGCATTTTTTGTTTATTAGTAAACGAATAACTGTATCGCCGAGAATTAATTGGCTCCGTGAAAAATATAGAACGTCATGGGAACTTCTTGCGGGACTCTCGAGGTGGCGTTTTTCTCTAGCTTATCATGAACGGATACTGGGCAAGAGCACAGGCTCACGTTTTAGGAGTCATTAAACATAGAATAATTTGATCAGCATAAATAAATTAACCTTTCCGCGGTACTAAATGAAGCCCCGCTTCGCTTGAGAAAAAGCTTGCTAAGCCAGAAAAAAAAAACCACAAGAACGAAAGGCACCCGAGCTCGTATGTAAATGCAAGTGAACGAAGAAATCATTCACACACCCATTAGGAAGCCTCCAAACGTACGTCTGCATCGATTGAGTGAGTGAGTGAGTGAGTGAGTGAGTGAGTGAGTGAGTGAGTGAGTGAGTGAGTGAGTGAGTGAGTGAGTGAGTGAGTGAGTGAGTGAGTGAGTGAGTGAGTGAGTGAGTGAGTGAGTGAGTGAGCGAGCGAGCGAGCGAGCGAGTGAGTGGCCCGTCCGCCCACACGTAAAGCATATGCATGAACCTTAGGGGTGGCCTTCGGCTATCACCGTCCACTTTCTCTGAGGCATGCACATTGATTGCCGTCCTTTTCCCTTAAATTTATGTCCCCTACACCACCGTAAATACAAGCGAACCTTCTTTTCGCCAATCTTCTTTATTCCACCTTATAAAGTCGCCCCGCGTACGAGATTAAGAATTCGCTCGCATGTAGCCACAGGAGGGTCTGCTTCCGTGCAACCCGACTATATAGTTCAGCACGCATCAAACCTGCCCACACGCGGTATGCCGAATTCTGTCTCACTAGTTCCGTGCAGTTAACTGCTGCAGGCTTAAGCCGTATATGCTGTCGTCCAGCGGAAAAGGGAAGCAAGCGTATGCAGACCGCTGCACGTTCATTTCGCCGCTTCGTGCAGCTTTTTTTTTTTTTTCCACCGCTAAAGCTGCCTGACGCACCGCAGCATCGCGTTAGCGTGCGCGCATTTATCCGCGCGAATATTTCGCTTCATCTTCTTCTTGAACGTTTATCACATTGGTTGAGCGATGCACGAACAGGTGCATGCGTTCGAACCGTCACCCGCTCTGTTTTTTACTACGCGTTTCACATACAATTTTCCTCTTTTATTTTCAATCCTTCGCCACATATCTTACGGCGGTGTTAAGCTGCCAAAAATATATATGCCTGCTCTTTCATGGTTGACCTTTTCGCCCTTTTCCTTATGCGTGTTAGTTCCCTCCCAACGATTTCTTTCTTTCTTTCTTTCTTTCTTTCTTTCTTTCTTTCTTTCTTTCTTTCTTTCTCTGGTGATGCTGTTTCCATGTGAGGCTGGGAAAAAGCAAAGGTCTCGGGGACCGTCCCCGCGGTGGTCCAACATAATTGCGGGCAGTAGAGGTAGAGCGCGCATTTAGAAACCGTCGGCCAGCCTAACGTGCTGCACGTAACTATCCCAGACGGAAACGTATGTGCGCACTGCGCAGGCCTGCGCAACCGGTTGGTGAACTCCCTCATTTCGACGCAAAGTTCTTGTTTTTTTTTTCGTTTTTTTGTCTTTTCCGGTTTTCCGTCAGACTTCCGCGCACACATACTCGCACGCCTTGCATGCAGAGCGCGTGTCCTCAGTGAGAAATTAAAGGATAACGAAATAAGCTAACGAAATAAACGCGTAAAAACAAATAAGACGCGAAATAAACTAAACAGCGTAAAAGGGTGCAGCCGCCGGCGTTCCTCCCCGCGTTTGGCGCGGTTCTCGCAAGGGCGTGGGAGCCGCGTATAGACGACGAGCTCGGAATTTCTCATTTGTCGTCGCCGCGCCGCCGCGCGACCAAAGACGCAAGGCCGTTTTGCCAGTCGTCTTATTTTCCGTTTCGCTCCTGCCATTATTTTTCTTTATTTTTTAAATTTTCCTTAGTTGTTCTTCTCTCTCTCTTTCTTTAACCCGAGTTAGCGCTCTTTCCTCGTCAAGCTCTCTCTCTCTCTCTCTCTCTCTCTCTCTCTCGTACGGGGCAAATTCCACGGTTCGCGTGGTTTGGCGTCTCTACCTCGCAAGTACCCCCCGCGGTTGCTCAGTGGCTATGGTGTTGGGCTGCTGAGCACGAGGTCGCGGGATCTAATCCCGGCCACGGCGGCCGCATTTCGATGGGGGCGAAATGCGAAAACACCCGTCTACTTAGCTTTAGGTGCACGTTAAAGAACCCCAGGTGGTCGAAATTTCCGGAGTCCCCCACTATACGGCGTGCCTCATGATCAGAAAGTGGTTTTGGCACGTAAAACCCCATGATTTAACTTTTTTTTTGTACCTCGCAAGCCACGGCCCATATATCGGCCCCGCAGATGCGATTCGGAGGCGTCACTGACAAAACTTCCGGTCGGCGTGAAGGGGGGGGGGGGGGGTTATATTCGATCGCGTTTGAGTCGGCGGCGCGTCTTCCCGTTCGCGTTGCAAATCACTGTGTGGCGCGTCTTTTCACCCCGCGTGCGGTTTTTGCGATTGAATGTGCCGTTGCTATGCCGTTCGTATTTGTAGCTGTCGCCGCTGATGTCCCTGTCGCAGCCGTTTATACATGTCGTGCACTGGTTACCAGGACCGGGCAAGCGCGACATCGCTTCTGACTGCTCTTGTCTAACAGGGTAGGGTCGGTCCAACCGACTTGCTCTGCCGAACAACCGTCCAAGGCAAAGTGGGGCGAAGAGCCGAAGAAAGGCATCTCTGTGTTAACCGTCTCCAACTAAATCGCTGAAAAAAAAAAACTCGAGTCGAAAAAAAAATAAATAATGCGTCGCCGTAGACTGCAAAGGATGGTCACTAAATGCACGCCGTGCACATAACTCCTACAACGAGGTTTTCCGACAGTAATTGTTTACGAAAAAAAAAAGAAAGAAAGCCTTTCTCGGAACTGCTTCGTTCATGTTACGGGAAGCTCGCGAGGACCCGCGAACGGTGTTAGGGGAAAAAGAAACCGTTATGGTTTCCTCCGACTGCAGTTAATACACAAACGATCTCCAGTAAGCCCTTGTTGGACCGCCGTCCGACCTCGTGACCATGGTCGCGGCGTCAGCGAACACGTAACAGCAGCGAGGCGCAGCCGGGAAATGGGACACCATATTGCGCAGAAGTAGCACTTGCTTTTCTTCTCGCGTTTATTGTCTAGACTCTCTCTCTCTCTCTCTCTCTCTCTCTCTCTCTCTCTCTCTCTATATATATATATATATATATATATATATATATATATATATATATATATATATTGTGTGTGTGTGTGTGTGTGCGTGTGTGTGTGTTCTTCCTCCCGGGTGCTGTAAGTGGTGTCGTTAAATTGGGGACGACGAGCCGTTATATTTCGCTCGCCGGGGGAAGCGCTGGTCCCTAACATCGTTGTTGCCCGCAGAGGTCCGCGGGTACGACGCAGGCTCAACCTTATCGCGCACATGTAAGCCAACGACTGTATACCCTTCTCTCCTAATAGAGAGTGCCGCCCCGTCTTTCTGATATCCGGGAAAGCGTGCGTTTCGGGCTAATTCGAGCCTCTTTATAGCCGCGCTCTGTCACGGATTGGCCCACGCGGCCTGGATCAAACAGGGCGCGCGGAAAACGTGCCCTATATGTATACGAGCCCGTACGTATAGTATATCTTCGTTCGTTCATTCTGTCCCCGTGCATCCAGTGAGCCACACAACTCTAACTGCTGCATTTGGGCTTTATGCCGCGCATACATTAAAATTGGTTTAGTTTCGCGTTCGACTGAATTCGATATGCCATACCGGTCGGTGTTTACGCCGCCGCCTTGCCTGTAGCTATCGCAAAGCGTCTGCATAAAAAAAAAAATCACGCTGATCCAACGCACACGTTGGATTATGCGGTAATATGAACGAAGCTTTCTAGAAGCCGTTGACTGAATCCTATAAAACCAAGCGCGATGCGTGTATATCGCCCTTATTCTCATTCTATGTAACGGGTAATCTCGCGAAATGTTTGCCTTTTATGATCCGCAAAGGTCACAACTTTAATGTCGCGCGATGCTCATGGCGTGTTATGTTATGTTACGCAGTGCTTTACGCACTAAACCGGTCCCACACCGTAATGTATTACACCTTTAAAAGCGAATAAAAGTGTAAATACGTCTATAATTCACACTCTTACGCCTTTCTTGTTGTGTGTGTTAGCGTGCCACTCACGGGCCGATTTACACCGCCATTCACTTTGAAGAGTGGAGAATGTATTACGGCATGCAAAGGGCGGTCGACGAGGCGTCGACGTTGCCATGTGATGAGGACGAAGGCAAAGGTTCGATGTTTCTCGAGAGAAGAATGACGCGAAGAAGTAAAAAAAAGGGGGGGGGGGGTGCAGTGACAAGCACGACGACGCGATAGTGTTTTACGGCTGACTGCTATTCGCTCGTTTCATTCCTGCATCTTTGGTCAAATGGAAAATGGCGTGTTATGCCTCAGCGATCCTATGGCATACCTCAAAAGCATACCTCAAGAGCATACCTCAAAAGCATACCACAAAAGCATACCTGAAAGAGGGGTATGCTCTGCGTTGGCAGGAAGAGAAGCGTGAACGCGCTTGTGTGCATATAGTGTTTGAGACATCGGGCTGTTTGTTGTGCGGGGAAACCGAAGAATGAGCCAACCATCGGAAACGTAAACCTTTCCTTACTTCCTTAAAATATATTTTTTTTTATGTTTCAGCGTATAATGCCTATTCCCCAAATGCAGCAGCAGTCACGATCACCAAAGTCTTGGCTTAGGTTTAAACATTAATTTACACAGGTCACTTCAACAGTTTGCCGTAGTATTTTTTTTTTTTTCGTCAACTTTGAACACAGGATGAGCCACTGTGCGTTGCCGCCGCGAAGTTCGAACCGTGCGGGTATTCGTGAGGTGTGCTGTGAAGGTCGTAGTTCACAGTGTATGTACGGTCGCGCGACCTTGTTGTGCCCGGAAAGCTGCTGGTAAACATGGGCACAATTATCCCAACGCTTGAAGTGCACGGAAGGGTTATCTTAACTTGACCGCTGTTATTTCTATTTGCTTTCCGTCTTCGTGAAGCTGAGACGACGAACATCGGGCGAGTTGTGTTCTGATCAACTTGCTCGATCACGCCACTCTGTTTGGTTTGGCACTGAACGCGGATAAGTGAAATATAGTTAAAAAGAAAGATCTATAGCTTTCGTACGTATCCTCGCCATTGTGAAACGCCATGGGAAACATGTAAATGCTCTCCGCAGCTCACCATTAAATTTACTTGAACGCAAATTTGTAGCATTTAAAAGTAAGACGTTTTCGTGATATTCGCGAACACATGATTACATCTTGTGAAACTCGTTCGTAAACGCATGCTGCGTCCTTCCTCCGCTTCCGCGCAGATAGTGCGTGTTGTGCGCACAGAGCCGCATGTATACTGTGGGTTCACGGCACCGATAGTATATAGTAATAATGCTTTATACTTAAGGATCGTTCGTATACACGTATGTCGGCTTGCCAAAGCCTTCGGTTTTGGCTTGGGCGGCAGTGCCCGGAAGTCCAAAGCTCACTCGTCATGTGCACATAATTACGCACCGTAACTAGGCCAACGTAGCACTCTACAAAAGTTATCGTGCGCTTTCCTTCGTTGTCCGTTGGCTTCGTCTGGCTGTAAAGAACAATAATAATGATTTAAAAAAGAACGAACCCCTCGGTTCCTCTTATTCTTGTTGTTGTTTTTTCGCAATTGCGTCTTCGCGCTTCATTAAATTCTCTCCACTTACTCATGCACGGACTAGCTCAACGTGGTCCTCGTGCACCCGAGGAGCTCGTTCGCGCGCTCATTTCAGTTTGCGAAAACAAGGCGCGTAGGTGGCGGCAAAAAAGCTACAGCGACGCCAGCGCCGAACCTCCTCCTCCTCCTCCTCCGGAATCACGGCCTCCGAGACTTTCGACGCAGCGCCGCCGGGTTCGCTCGGGGTTCGAAGAAAACCGCGGCGCGCCACCTCTCCGATCTCGGAGGCCGTCGTCTTCCTAGCCGCGCACGAGGCGCGTGGCGCGCGCGCGCTCGCGTGGTCGGGGCTTTCGACCCGGCCGATCGCACGGAGGGAACGAGTAGTCAGTTGGCGGCCGACGGCCCCAGCGGTGACAGGGCGCGCGCCAGCGCTCGTATTGCGAGCGGTGGATTGCTGTAAGCACGAGGTTGCGCGCCGGACGACCTCGCACGGCGAGGCGTGCTTGACTCTTTTTCTCTTTCGTTCTTTTTTTCCTTCTTCCGAGTCTCTGGTCGCGTCACGTTTCGCAGCGCATCCAACGACAGTGCGGGACTCTCGCGCGTGTCCTGTCACGTGAGTCTGTTGCGACGGCGCCGGCGCTTGGCGACGCTCGAAGGCGCGTGTTTTGTGCGGCGGTTGACGGGCGACGGAGGACGAGCTTTGAAAGCGCCCGGCGAGCGACTTGACTGACGGGGCCGCTTCCCTTGGCAACCTTCGTTGGCTAGGCGAACGGTGAGTACAGGCGACGCGTTGTCTCCGTTTGTTGTTGTTTTATGTAGATATATATCCACCGCTGTGATTCAGTGGTTGTCAATAGGTCGAGGGTCGCATGCAAAAAAAAAAAATATGGAATGCAAAGAAAGAGGCTTGAACAGTGAGATTTAGGTGCACGTTAGGAAGCTCTACACGTGGCCAAAATTAACTTAGTCTTCCCCATTCCCCCTCCTCCCCCCGTCCCAAATTTTCTAGTCCTTCCCATAGAGCGCGGTTTCAGGCGACCACCACACTTTGTACGTGGCAGAAATTCCTCATTTGTTTTGTTTTTTTATCTCGGGGAGACAACGCCGACGCGACTTGTGCACTAAGACATTTCCGAGTTCCTGCGAACCCACCTGGAGAATTTGTGTTACCGGCTACGCAGCACAAGATCTCAACTGACGTATCCGCAGACACTTGACGATTGCATCGTGGTTTCAAATACCTCTAAATGCGAAAACACCCGTGTACTTAGACTAAGGTGCGCGTTGAAGAACCCCAGGTGGTCGAAATTTCCGGCGTCCTCCACTACGGCGTGCTTCACAATCAGAAAGTGGTTTTGGCACGTAAAACCTCATAATGTTTATAGGTAGCGTATAAGCTGCTACGAGGAATGCACTGGGCAATGGGGGCCGGTCCCGGAGGTAGTGCAGTCAGTCTAACGCGGCGCATCAAAGAAGACGACAAAGTGGCACGGGGTGAACGCGCCGAGTATTTCAATGAGGTGGTTGGCTTTGGAACGAGAGAAACGTGCGTACGATTATTGCCCCATTCGTTGTATTTGTTGCAGATACAAAACATACGTGCATAAGTTATATACATAGCGCCCAAGAGAGCCATAGCCCCGTCTACAACCATAAAACAAATACTTCGAATTACAAATATTACTGTAAGCGTTTCTCTGTTATTATTATTATTTGTTTTGAACACGTATATACAATTAACAGCAAAGGGAAATTGAGGAGCAGGCTGGCAACTGACACCGGAAGGGGCACAAAGCCTGCCTACTCTTCAGAAAGGAGGTGACAGCAACACAGAAATGGAAGATAGTAAGGAGGTGAAGAAAGAGGAAAGGAAGGGCAACATGACAAATCTAAAGAATAAAGTAGAACAAGGAGCCAGATGATGCATTTCATCAACAAAGGGTACCAGTCCGGTTGGAAATCTCTTTGATCTTAAAAGTCTTTCTGATGTTAAAAAAGAGAAGAAAGGGGGTTAACCGAGGGTCCCGATTTTATTAGTCATATCATAAGAAGCCAACAAACATTGACACCAAGGACAACATAGGGGAAATTACTTGTGCTTAATAAATGATATGAAGAAACGAAGAATTAATGGAAATTAAAGTGGATGAAAAAACAACTTGCCGCAGGTGTGAACCGAACCCACAACCTTCGCATTTGGCGTGCGATGCTCTACCAATTGAGCTACCGCGGCGCTGTTTTGCCATCAACTTTCTTGGGTATTTATGTGTCCTAGTAGAACCCTGGGAGTATTAGCCAGCGCCACCACACACAGACCTTGGCGGCGGACGTGGGACGTCCTTTTTGCCGCAGGCGTCACGAGAACGTGATCTTTTTGGGTGAAGGCAACTGGTCAATAAACCCACATATTTGATAAGCCAACAATAAACCCACAAATGATTTGAACGAAATACGACTGCAAAGATACAGTTGGTTCTGCATTCCGATCTAACATGCGAATTTTCCATAAGCTGTCCAGCCCCATAAGTAGCAGCACGTCGAAAGGCGCAACATCTTCACATTTCTGTAGAATGAGATATGGTAAGAAGATTTACGTCAAGCTCCTTTTTAAAAGTGCTTTGGAGAACGTCCCGACATGAGATGGCGTACTTACAGCTAATAAAGCAGTGTTCTTTAAGTTTCCGGTATATCACAAAGACGACAGTTATTTGAAGTTACAGAAATGTATTTCTTACTTAACCAGGCTTTAACGGGTAGCGTTTCAGTATGCTCTTTGTTGAATAATGTTTTAGAGTGTGGAGAAATCATCATTTTACGTGTAAGCACGTCATGTCCAGGTAAGCCAATGTAGCCAATAGCGAATAACATGTCCAGCGCAAGGACTAGCTGGAATTTCCTCTTATGAAACAATTCTAGCTATTAGCGAATGCGCGCCCAGGCCTGCGATGAAGTGATGAGTCCATTCTTTTACTTTTCGCGCTTCATCATTGGTCCTAGCTGTGCTCCGCCTGCGTGATCGCCATCGATAAAACCGAGCGATTCACAAAACGGCCTCAGCACGCCAAAGCTATTCGTCAGAGCAGCTATACCAGCCGATCGGGGTGCTGGAGATGTAGCATTATGAGCGAAGTCTGCCGGTTCCCGTGGCTGTGTGAACAAACGATTTTATCCTCTTTGTAGATCTCGAGGAATACGTTTAAAGGAGCGCTAATACGACATCTCCGATTTTTTTTTTCCTGTTTTACTCTAAATGAAGGGCCTACAACTCGAAGCCCTGGAAAAGATACTAGCATATCTCAGAGAACTCTAAATAACTTAATTAGTATAACCGATTTTGTGCGAATTAGGGCCCGAATTCATGAATGTTTTCGCTTGTAAGTGCTATTTGCCATTCGCCGACCGCATTCGCTGAAATGTTCAGCGTCACGCCATGGCCACGGAATTTGCCCTTGCGAGACAATTACAGAGCATGAGAGCTTCCTTGCGACTACGCGCCTATAGTTTCGGTATCGTTTTCTAACAGGAGGCGCGTGTGTCGTGACGCCACGACGCGGAACCTTGTCACGTGGGAGCATCACGACGTTCGGGCGCTGTCCGTCTCGCTGCTATCTCGGGCCGCGCAACGCATGACGCAATGAGCAGACGCGCATTTTAGCAGGCATGTGACCACCTTGTGACCACCTTGTGACCATCTTGTGACCACCTTGTGACCACCTTGTGACCACAACCCATGTGACCACGTTTGAATCAAAATCGATCGATCGATCAATCAATCAATTGATCAATCAATCAATCAATCAATCAATTCAGTATCAAAGTCACTTGGTGGGTACAGACAAAAAGCCATTCATCAGGCTTGACGAGGTCTGCACCCCCGAATACTGGCAATCAAGGGGCATAACAAATACAGCATGCCAACATAAATAAACTTAACAGTGTACAGAAGTCAGGTGTACACATATTTTTACGGTCTTAAATCAGCTGTTATTGTCATAAATACTAGTAAAAGAAGCATAACAACAAATCATTGTGTAGAAACAAATAATAAAATAAGAAAGAAATACGCTCGAACACACGACAGGGTCGCATGAGTACATGAATACTGCGTGAGATTACACACTCTATTGCGAAAGCAAAAAGTACCGATAAATAGAACGTCACAACAAATCGAATAAGACAGTTAGGTGTGGCATTGTGTTATATTTGGAACTCCGGATTATTAAGCAGCGCAGGTATCTGGTATTTTAATATCTGAGTGCCGCACTTTGTACGTGTTCTAGGCGCCTTCCAAAGCTCACGCATTCTCAATGTACGGGCATGCTCAAGCCGGCGAAGTCCGGACAATTCAGTAAGAAATTAATTGTTATTTTTCACTTAAAATTTATAGCGTTTATCTAACATTATAGGGTAAAGCTAATTTACTGGTAATAGATTTAGGGCCCTAAAGATCGGTTCCGTGTGTGTGTCGTATGCAGCATTAACGATGTTGCGAAGGGCTTTCTTTTGAAGTTTATGTAGTTTCCGAGTGTTTGTTTGTGTTGTCGTGCCCCAGACTAAATAGCAGTACGATAATTTCGACAAAAACAGGGATTTGTAAATTAACAATTTTATATTCTGAGGCAAGATGTGGCGATATTTGCGCAAAACCCGTACAGTTTTTGAAAGTTTATTTAATGTTTCATTTACTTCGGAACTGTCCAAGTCAAATGTGTTCTTCAAAAACGACGCCAAGACTTTTAGCTTCGCGCGATATTGGTATATCTGATGACCCAATTTTTAGACTGCTGGTTATATTGAGTTCTTTGTGCTGAGGGCGACATAAAACTGCTTTCGTCTTTCCAGCATTTAAGTTTTTTTTAATTATGGGGTTTTACGTGCCAAAACCACTTTCTGATTATGAGGCACGCCGTAGTGGAGGACGACGGAAATTTTGACCACTTGGGGTGCTTTAACGTGCACCTAAATCTAAGTACACGGGTGTTTTCGCATTTCGCCCCGATCGAAATGCGGCCGACGTGGCCGGGATTCGATCCCGCGACCTCGTGCTCAGCAGCCCAACACCATAGCCACTACCATTTAAGTTTAATGAGTTAGCGACAATCCAAGCGTGAAGTTTATTTAGCTCCACGTTGCCTTTCTATATGAGGCTAGACGGATCACACCCTGTTATGAAAATACTTGTATCGTCTGCGTATATAAGAAATTTTGTGGTACTGTCTATGTTTACTATATCGTTCACATATATGTTGAAGAGTAGTGGGCCTAAGATACTGCCTTGAGGCACACCAGCATGAATTAGCTTTACTTCAGATAGAAAACCGTTAAAAGGGGTTTGCTGCCGACGATGATGAAAATACGATGTGAAGTGTTAGGAAAGCGCCTCTAAATCCATAATGTTCCAGTTTCTCAAGTAAAGACTGGTGATTAATTGAGTCAAATGCTTTAGAGTAATCAATGAATATGCCTAGTGTGCATAGTCGATTTTCAAAGGACTGCAAAATGTGTGTTTTTTTTTTTTGGCTCAGAAGGGCCGTTTCGGTTGAGCAACCTCTCCTAAAACCGTACTGACATGGCGTAATAATGCTGTGCTTTATTGTTAAGTTGGAGATGCGTTCATATATCAACTTTTCAATACATTTTGAAAACACGCGAATAATTGAAATTGGCCTGTAATTAGAGAAGTCGTTAATATCACCGCCCTTGAAAATCACCGATACTTTTGATGTCTGAAGTCCTTTGGGGAAAGCGCCGATGGAAAACATAAGGTTGACTACATGTTCTAAGATAGGTGCGATTATATTGATGGCATATTTTACAGGTTGTATCTGCAAGTCATCAGCATGGGTACACATACTATTCCGCAGGGACATGGCGGAACTTACAATTTCGTGCACCGTAGCGGGAAACAAAAATGCACTATCCATTATTCGTGTTGTTAAGTACTCAAGGCATTTGGGATCGTGCTTACTCTTGACTAATAATGTGAAGTACTCGTTAAAGGAAGCCCCTAATTGGGTGTCTGCTAATGTCTCGCCTCTGTTGGTGATTGATAAAATTGATTCCTATTTGGGGTGGCCTTGCGGTACGGTATTTAGTCGTTTCCAGACTAGGTGGGGTTGCCTACACACTTCGGGAGAAAAAAAAAAGGATTAGTCATGTATATTCGTTTTGCATCTCGGAGCTGTTTGTTTAGATTGTTTCGGAAACGCTTAAAAACCTGCAAGTCAGTCGGGTGTCTTGTTTTCATGAAACGCTGGTAGAGCTTGTCTTTTTCTTTAATACTCTGCAGGTGTTCCCATGTGACCCATGGCTTACGGGCTTTCCGAGTTCGTTTTCTTGACTTAGTCGGAAAACTTTGGTCATACGCCGCCTTAAAGACCCTTGTGAACTCTGTATAGGATCCTTCTGGTTCAGTAGAATCTATGACTTGGCTCCAATCAGCGAGACGCAGATTACAGCAAAATGATTCCAGTGTACAAGAATTTATCCGTCTGTAAGTTTTGACAGGCCGGGGTTTTAATGTGTTGGATGGTTTAGCGTACTGCGTTAAAGGAAAAATAGGGAAGTGATCGCTCATGTTAGAGCTGATGACGCCAGCACTAAGATGCTCGGAGGTAATATTGGTAATAAAGACGTCAAGTAGAGTCGATGAAGTTGGTTGCACTCGCGTCGGTAGGCTAATTGCGTTGATGTAGTTGTTCGCATGCAGGATTCTACAAAATTCGTTACGATTGGATGCTTGCTGCAAGCAGTCGATGTTCATGTCACCTCCAAGGATCACAGTGTCGGCCATATCGTTAAAATAGCTTAGGAAGGTTTCCAGAAATGCAAAGAAATTGGGAACATTCGCGTCGGGTGGACGATACATTACGCTGTACACTCTAGCACCGCTTTACATGGTGAGTATCTTAAGTCAGGGGTAATTTTCGGAAATGCCTGTACAATAACACAGCTGACGTTACATTTAATTAGCATCATGACTCCGTCCCCGTTTTTAGAGCCGCGGTTTAAAAAGTACGAAGTATATCGTGGAGGAGGAGGAAAGAGATAAGGAGAAGGCAGGGAGGTTAACCAGAATAACGTCCGGTTTGCTACCCTACACCGAGGGAATGGGAAAGGGGATAACAAAGATAACAGGGAAAGAGAGGAGGGAAGGAAAGAAGGAAATTGCGGTGAGTTCGCTGACGTGTGTGGGCTTACAGAAATTTCATTAATAGTCACAGATGGTCGCACAAGCCCGTCGTCCTTAAGTAGCACAAAAGTGCCTTCACCGCTTTATGGGCCGACGGGCGATGGGGGCGCTGTTCCAACAGAACCTGCACAGAAAGCGGCCGATTGTCCAGTTTTTGAAAGGCTTTGGCAAGTTCTTGTCTCTCAGGGGTGTATCGTGGACAGTGGCACAGCAGGTGGTCGATGTTTTCTTCGGTGCCACAGACCTCGCATGCTGCGCTGTCACTCATTCCAATTAATGCAGAGTATGCCTTTGTGAAGGCAACTCCTAGCCAAAGGCGACAGAGAAGCGTAGCTTCACGTCGAGGAAGTCTGAGTGGAGGTCGGAGTTGCAGGGAGGGGTTTAGTCGATGCAGTCGTGTAAGTCGCAAGTTTGGCGAGTTCCACTCGGTCAGTGTGAGACTGCGTGCCAGGTGTCGAAGCTGCATTGCGGCGTCTGTCCTCGAAAGCGGAATTGGAACGCTGTGCTCGTCATGATGTGCTGTGCGAGCAGCGTTATCGGCGCAATCATTGCCACTGATTCCACAATGGCCAGGTACCCATTGAAAAACGACCTCGTGACCTTTTTGTTGGACATGATGGTAAAGTTTCGCGATGTCATATGTCAATTGGTCATGGCATCCGTGTCGGAGAACTGACTGCGTGCACTGTAATGCCGGTTTTGAATCACAGTATATCCTGGAATTTGCAACACTTTTGTAGCATCTCGATACCATGTCCCAGTCAACATCACAACATCAAACTGAGAAGCACTGCGGAAAAATAAACATTTCATTTCTTCCTCTTTATTTCTAGCAGACTGGGTATTAACGTGAAGCGCAGAATTTGAATATTTCTTGTTTCGCGACAACGTGCGGCAACTCTGAAACTGATAAGATGTGGTTTTCCATGTTGTTGAAATGAAACGTGTACGCGTGCGTAACTTACTCTATCTTATCAAGGTCGGTGAGCTTTGTGACACGGAGAACACGTGACGACTCAGTTTTCCTCACGAATATTTTGCCTTCTTTTGTCCAGCAGAAACGCCAGGTCTTCTCGTTTTTTTTTTTTAATTTTGCTACTGTCTTTCCAAGCAGCATTTTCAATGCAAGACAAAGGTACTTGTTTATGTATATGGGCTGGGAACTTTGCTGTCCGATGTCAGCAGTGGTGATGCGCTTTTTTCGCACCTTTTCAAGCGGGGCATTCCGTTTAAAACGGCTACGAAACTGGACAACAATATTTTGTCGCCAGGCGCGCCGAGTCGGTACACGGTGGCATATCTCAATGTCGCTCTCCGAAATTGGTTCGTTCATTGTATCCCCAATAGCCCTAAGTATGCCGTCGAGGTTTTCGTTTGTTGCCTTAGGAATACCCTTAATCTCGATGTTCTTGTTTTCAGAGTATTGCTCGAGTTGAACGATTTTCAGTTCATTTTCGGACACCTTGTCATTCAAGATGGTGCATTCACCCGAGGGGGAGCTGCTCTCGGCCTTCAATTTAGCATTTTCTGTTTCAGTTTCTTTCAGTCGGTTTGTCATATCTTCAAAGGTTTTGTTCGTGAAATCAAGGGAAGCCTTGACCTCGCGGAGCTCTTTCCGCAGATCTTTCTCGAGCGACTGGCGCATTTGAGACAGGTCATGTTTTAGATCCTTTACAAGTTTTTCTTCTGAGCGCGACAAGTTCATGGCAGAAGGAAAGGCAGTACACTTCAGTGGCAGCAGCAGCAATGAAAACTGTATATGCTAATAAATTTTGGTTACAAAGAAAATGCAAACCTGCAATCAGTAGAACGACGAACGTGAGCGACGCTGTAAGTTAGCTGCCGCTGCTGCCAAGTGAAGGATGCCGGCCTCTTGCTCCTGTTGAAGTAGTGATGTCCCCTGGTGGCACAGTCGCTTCTCGGAATGACGTCACAGATGACCGTTGCCGATCACCAGAAAATTGAACGATGGCTCCACCAAGGCGAATTTCTTCACGGGCGTATCGGCGATGTTAGTATCTGCAATCAGTAGAATTGGACGAACGGGAGCGACGCTGTAAGTTAGCTGCCGCTGCTGCCAAATGAAGGATCGTGACGCGCGCGCAGCCCCCCCTACCCCCCCCCCCCCCACACACACACACTCACTTCGCGGGGAAACGAAACCGAAACATTGGTTCGTAGAAATCTAGCTACTGCAGTAAGTTGTTTAGTGCTCCCTGAGGCGTACCAGGTATCTTTCCTTGGAGGTCGAGCTCGAGGACCTCCTGCAAAGAAACAACGACTCAAGCCGAAAATGTCGCGTCGGTAATCCTCTAACCGTGACGACCTTCGCTTTTGTAAAGAAAGACGGCAACAAGAAGAGAAAGAAAGCACGATGTAGCGAAACAACTCTGTCCACGTTGTCCCCGGTTCCGTCGGCGGAGGTTAATTTCGGCGCGCGGACAGGAGCGAAATCGGGTCGGACGTATGCCCGACTGCGCTTCGTTGCATTGGCGAAAACACGGACAGTCTCGGGCGCAGCTTGAGGGCACGAAAACAAAAAAAAAGAAAGAAAAGGGGGGAAGGATCAGATGGAGAAAGAAGAGAAGCTTTTTTATCTCGAAGTTATTTTGCCTGCGAGTCCTTTACTTTGTGTACACATCGCGAAGCGAAGCGGGTTATGACACTGTCTCAGAAAGTTACCGCCGCACTCACTTTCAGCCGCGCCGCTTCGCGTTTACAGTCGCAGTTCTCCTTGTTTAGTTCACCGGCGAGTTTTTAAGAGGGTACCAACGTCACGCACTATAACAGTGTTCTTTCTTTCTTCCTTTCTTTCTTTCTTTCTTTCTTCCTTTCTTTCTTTCCTTCTTTCTTTCTTTCTTTCTTTCTTTCTTTCTTTCCTTCTTTCTTTCTTTCTTTCTTTCTTCCTTTCCTTCTTTCTTTCTTTCTTTCTTTCCTTCCTTCTTTCTTTCTTTGTACAGTTGCCTTCTATATTTTTTGTTTCTTCTTACAGCGAAGCTGTTAGCCTCTAAGTGGTCGGCAGTTTTCGGTCTGTGCTCACCGAAAAAAATAAACGCCAGCTGGAAAACGGCTTTTTTTTTTAGTTTACGGCGCAACAGAATTACGTTTTGTCGTATATTCAAATTGCAATTCGATGCTATCCTATCTGCAGGTCGTGTGTCAGTCGCGTAAGTCGTGACGCATAGAGGGCCGCGTATCGAAAACAAACAAAAAAAAAACAAACGTATTGTAAGCGAGTATACCGGCGCGTTCCTTACAAGAACGGGCGCGTTCAGTCAAGGCACCGTGCAACTTTGCCGTTTCCGTGTATGTATTTCTAGGCAAATATCTGGTTTTCTTGAACTTCTTTAGCTATTAAGCATGGTTGGGATAAAAGGAACAAGCAGGCAATGAAGTTCGTAAAGAAAATTTTCGGAATAGTTATTTCTGCAACATATCTATAAATGTACTTCGCAAATTCATACAAATTATTTTGAGGAGCTGTGAAGGTTCATTAAGGTAGCAAGCACGATCTGCTGCTGAGCTCATTTGGCTCCAATGACGCTGGCGGTCTGTACGGTTGATTTTGATCATTCTTTCTACTCGTGATCAGCTCCAATGACGCAATCCGGCGCTACATTCAGTTGTCTTCTAATCGTATTGTATATATGAGTGAAACTTTGTAGTAATTCTGGAAACGCCTGTTACAGCGTGATCAGTGTCCTGTGCGTGAGCTCGCCTGCGATTGCCCTGGCACAAAAATTCGTTACATGTTACCGGTCGCGCACTTACGTCGCGGACCACAAGCGTTAAATGCACCTGCAATATGCTCTTCGGCCGTGGCATATTGTCGCCACACACAACAGGTATGTCCTGATGTAGACGTCCTCAAAAACCGTGTTGCAGATACTACGTATTGCTTCCTCCAGTTTCGCCAGCGCGCATCGCACGTTCCAATAATGTGTCGTGGCATGCAACAGCGGCGTCATTTCTATACCTGGCCACCTACGAGACTTCGTGTGGCGTCCAGGATGGCAAGTGCTCCCAACGCGCGACAGGCTAGAGCTGCGTGGCGTAGTTCCATCTTCGCTGCGTCCAAATTGCCCCCTTCAAGAATCTAATGAACATCAACTGATGCAATGCGTCGTTGCCAGGGTATTAACGCGACAGCGTTAAGGAGCTCGTGTCGCAGAAAAGCCGGTGTCGTCGGCGTCGGTGTTGGCGTCGGCGTCGTCGGCGTTGGCCGTGAGCGATAAATCTCAGCAGGCACTTCATTAATATTTTGGAGGGCCGTGCACACCGGTTTCCGTGGCCTTGGAATTAACTACTTTATTACATCTGGTCGCTGCTCACGTGGCCGCTTTGCGCGACATTTAATTGCTGTGGGGGCCTTTTGTCTGTGGCGTGACCGGTGCGAAGCAGCTGCCGCGGGACATCGTCGCCGCGCTCTGTTTCCGCTTCTGGGGAGGCTCTACTCTGAGCTATAATGTCGTTTCTGTCAGAAGAGTTGTTCTTCCTTGGAGAAGAAGAGTTCCTTCGACAATGGTCATGCCGTTTCCTGTCGGTGGCTGACGGACGCGTACGGCTTAACTTCCGACCAGCCTGGTTCTTACAGCCAGGCCATAAAAAGTATTCATTGAATGTGCATAGAATGTAGGTGCCCGCAATTTCTGTGTGTGTGTTCTGTCGTATACATGATCATTTTTGTATATTTCCATCTCATAGCTTCAATACAAAATTATGTAAAGTGTCTCTGTCACATCATCGTTGTAGATAACCACTGTGTACACTGTATGTATTGAACGTAATTTTATACACGTGACAATTATTTTATGTGTAATTGTGCCTTGCTGTCGGTCTATGTGGTTATATGTTAGCGAGCGAGGACTCGGACACTACTTGGAAAACGTGCCGTGCATACAACGCTTCATTTTTTTTTATATGTTTTCCTCCTGGTGGAATCGCGCCGTGATTGTGACTCAGTGATCGTATCGTCTCTTGTTGAAATAAACTCTTTTCTAAGCACAGCTTGTCATTAAGGGCTGAGAAAACTGAATTCAACCGCTAGCAGGAAGCGGAATTTTAGCGCGACAGCATAGAGAAAGACATTCAACAAGAGCGCACACTCCCATGGAGCCCAGCGGCCGAATTAACTGTATAGCTCACCAAGCGGATGGGATGAACACTTGAACCACACTTCCGGTTTCGGGCGCGCGCGTTCCGAACGATATAGCCGGCACGCGTTACACTGGCTGCGCTACGCAGGCCTTTTCTTTCTTTCTTTTTTATTGCTTTTCCTGCCCAATCGCACGTGGCCTTAGTGCGGAATCGTTTAATTAAAATGATTGCGAACGATCTTTACAAGCACCGATCGAGTCTGTGCCCCGTGCAATTTCATAAAGCAGACGCAAGACGCCTTGTAAGGGAGGAAATGTTCATTCCGCTGTTTATAAATCCTTGTTCTTGGTTTTTTGTGCGTTCGTCCAACGTTGTGGCACCAGGTAAGCAGCAGTAGTTGCTGTACGAAGCTCCACTGGACGGCATCAGCTGAAGAAAGTAAATTACAACCATGTACCATTTTGTATACAGACGTTACAGGAATACGGCGTGTAGAGGCGAAACTTGCGGAAGTGGTGAATGTGCATTATTACAAGCAAAAGCAATGAGCTTTTACATATATACATGGAGTATGTAAAATACCCGACTCATTCCAAGCCGTACTATAAATTTTCAAGAAAACATCTGATTTCCAAGCATTGCCCCATTCCCGGACATTTTTTCCTGCACTTTAAGAGCACAAATGCACGGGCCACTGAGCGTTTCCAAAACAGCTTGGCCTCAGCGGACGCGATACTAGGCTACATATACAGAGGTGGCCATAACACAGGCTCTCAGCCAGACCATGCTAGACGCTCGCAGAATGCCTTCTACTCGCACTCAAGAGAAATGCTTGGGTGCAAAGCCTGTTTTCAGCCGTTCAGAAGACGCAATTTTCGAGTTCTTGGTTTTCGAGCTCCTCGACGCGTTGTCTCTTGCGCGTTCTGCCGGCGCAGGCAACACACTCCAGTGTCATCACTCTTGGCAATCGCTCGTCGCGTCTTCGACATGCGTGAGTACCGAAAAAAGGTATATGCTGGCAGGGCCATTGAAAGCCGTCACAAACTTGTGTCACGAAAACTCAGTACACGGCAAACCAACTGTCACCACGACTGGCTTGCTTTTTTGCTAACTGCGTCACAATCCCAGGCCCGGCGAGCGTGCCTCAAAAACATCCCAAAAGGTAACGAAATTACATTAATTTTGGGGTCAGAGAATGCGTCACGAACTTGTCTCAGCAAGACTCAGTACACGCTAAACTAGCTGCATCACATGGCCGAGCTGATTTTCGCTAATTGCGTTACAAAGTCGTACACGGACAGTGTGCTTCAAAAGTACTCCAAAAAGTAACGAAATTAGTTACAATAATGTTCGGTATCAGAGAAAGCGCCAAAGCTTGCCTAATTAAGATTCAATACACACTAAACTAACTGCATCAGATGGCCGAGCTGCTTATTGCTAACTGCGTCACAAAGCCGGGTGCAGTGAGCGTGCTCAAAAACTACCGAGATAAGTTATAGTAATGCTGGGGCTCATAGAAGGCGTCGCAAACGCCTCCCGGTACGAGTCGTTAACTCAAATTAACTACGCCGAGACGGCCGAGCTGTGTTTCGCTAACTGCGTCACAAGTCTCGGGCTCCGCGTCTTAAAAGCCCAAATCGCTTGAAATGCGTCGCGACGAGTGTCAAACAAAATTTCTCACCTTGCCGCATAGCCCTATAGAGCAGTGGTGCCGTGTCGAAGTGCATAGGCAACGCCAGAACACGCCGGGAGCCCAACAAATTCGCTACATCCGAAAGAGACGGGTCTCCGAACAGGCTAAGTTCACATGCGCAACCGGCCTCGCTGACTTACGCGGTGGCCTGTCTGGCGCATGACGCATTGCATCTGTCGCGTCTGGCGGGCCGTTAGCTTATTGCTAGGTGACGCAAGAAAAATAAGCCGCAAAGTATAAGTTCGGTTATACGCAAGACTTCTTAGATTTAGCGTGAAAGAGTAAAAAAAATAATATAAGACTAAGTTCAATTCACGTTCTTTTTTTTTTTTCGAGGCTCGCGTCAACTAACGGATGGGATTAACACTAGCCGTGACGTGTTTCCCGTTGCCACTCGTCGCCGAGTGTCCCCTCTTGCTGAATTTTTTTTTCTCTATGGCGACAGCGTTAAGGGGCCCCGTGTGGCAGAAAGTCCGGCGTTGGCGTCCAGCGTCGGACATCGCTTCGGTAAAACGAATGTCGAACTACACATAGCTAGCCACGCACCCCCTACATGTGGCGCAAGGAAATTACTGAACTAATTGAATTTCTCGAGGTAAAATCCATAGTAAATTGTATAAAGTAAGACCTAAACACAACCTACAGACATGATAGCGTAGGGTTGTAATTTGAATTTACGAGAAAACATAATTCTGCATTACGCGGAAACTCAAACGCAAACCCCTTTTAGTTCGATAGCGTTTTCCAGCTGCCGCTTGAGGTCTGTCTTCGAAGGAGCGGCGCGGCCCCCTCGGTTCCTTTTTACTAAAAACTGCATTTTTTTTCCGATCCTCGTTCATGTTTCCTTCGTTCGTTTGTTTCGAAAAACAAAAGAACGAGAACGAAAGAATGACAAGGAGGAAAGGCTTGGGCGAGGATGTCGGGCCACTTAGCGGGCAGCTGTCGAGAGCAGTTCGCTAAGAATGACTAACTGTGCGCGCGGCTTTGCCGCACAGCGCCGAGACGTCGTCGTGGAGACTTCGTTGCAGTGGCGACGACTTTTCGCTGCCTCCGTTTTCTCTCTTTCTCTCTCTTTTAATTTCTTTCTTTCTATTCTTTCCCTTTGAAGTGCAGTTTTGGCACTGCACGGCCATGCTGCGACGAGCTCGTTCCGTGCAGTTGCTAAAGTGGAGCGGGCATGTTTCAGCGCTGATAGGCGGCTTAGAGCAAGACGTGCCTTCTTCTTGCGCCTGCGTAGGAATGCGTGGTCAGTCGCGGTTCCTTACGTGCTTACGTTCTTTCTTTTTTGCTTTTTTCGTTTTTTTACCGAGCGCGTTCCGTAAAACTCCCTTCTGACAGGCTCCTATGCACTTGCGTGCGATGTTCCTTTACTTTGTGTTGTGTTGAAACCTTCGGAAGAAAAAAAATATCTTTCCTCTTATATACTATGCTCTAAATTTAGATTCGTTTTTTGTTTTCTCTTCTACACCATCTTCATTTTTACGACACGTCTAAGCAGAGGAGGAGGCACCAATGCGCTTCTTAGACGCATCTAAGTGTTTAAAAAGTACTTTTTTTATATAATCTCGCGTTTCGGTGTCCTTGATATTTACGTTTTTCTGAATGCCCATCTTCAATGGAGCTTTTTTTTTTTTCTTTTGCCCGCGCCGCTAGAGCAGATTGGTCTGCCAAGCTGCCAGCGTACTCTTATTTCTCCTACTATGGCCCCACTGCTACGCGCTTATAAGGTTTGGTGCCCTACATGCCAGCTTCGCAAAACTTTAATCCCTTAGTCCGTCCGCCTCTTCAGGCGCATACTTCCGCCTTTTGATTTGCATTCTTGTTTCTCGTTGACTGAACGACTGATCCCTCACGCGAACACCCGAAATATAATTCCCACGCCACGTAGAGCATTGAGAGATGCGTGCGACTTTAATTTTTTTTAATTTTTAGTAGGGAAAAGGGGTCAACGAAAAGTGTTGCTTCTTGACTCTATAGCTTGGACAAGAGTACCTAACGTGCGTGACAAATTCCCATCGAGGTCTTTTCCTTCGGAGCGCTTTCGGGTAACTAGGCGATAGGCCCTTTACAGAAAAGCTCCTGGGACCGTGGTCTCGTGCGTCTGCAACGTATACATAATCACCCTCAGTTGCACTTTGCTCTTCGCAAATAGACAGGACGTGTGTCCAGTGACTTCGCGAACAACACTTTGCAATGCGTTGAACGGGGTTTAAGTCACCAATCCGGGACCTCAAAGAGGTGCGACGTAATGCTAATGCATTCCCCTCGCATTTACCACTAAATCACCTCTGAATTCTTTTTTTTTTTTCGGTACTCTTTCCCCCGTTCTTTAATTTAGGGTAACCAACGGGGTTCAGCCTGGTTTAAGCTCCTTGACTTTCCCTTATCACTCGCATATCTCTGCTTATCTCTTTGTGCGCGCGATTAGTGTGCCACCATGCACGAAAGGAAGGGCTCGATGCATTGCTCGAAGAGGTTCAGTCTCGAGAAGCTACCCGTGCGTCGAAATAAATCTGACCTCGCACGACGTGGACAACGCGAGCAGCGTGGA
This sequence comes from Dermacentor albipictus, assembly GCF_038994185.2. Taxonomy (NCBI): domain Eukaryota; kingdom Metazoa; phylum Arthropoda; class Arachnida; order Ixodida; family Ixodidae; genus Dermacentor; species Dermacentor albipictus. Next base: position 160,081,441 of record NC_091822.1, read on the forward strand.
GTTAGGCTTCTCCGTCACGCAGCAATGTTAAACTAGAAGCACCCTTTTGTGGCGCGGGAGTTCTGGAGAGATGGGGAGTGTAGGATACGCGGTAAGGAGGTTAAACCAATTAGGATTGCAAATAGGGTGATGTTAGCCGGTTCTGCACCCGGTTTGCTACCCCGCTCTGTGGGAGAAGGGGATAACACAAAAAAAATCACCGCACAAGCACTCCGTACAGATGGTTAACCAGCGAAGCTGAAACGTGTAGCCCCGGTATTTATCACTTGGCTAATTCCGAAGGTTCATTAAACGACAGCTTGGTAGAATGCCGGATTCTTGCTACGCAGTTGGTGCTTGCTTTCGGCTGCATGAGCTTGTTTTTGTGCCCGGGCTGCAGCAGAGTTACGGCTTAGACGAGCTCGTTCCTGGTTCTGCTCGAGACGTTGCTGACCGAAAGCTGCCTGCTCCTCAGGAGTACTTATGACGCGTGGCCTACGCATTTCGGAGCCTCATAGAAACTGCTGCGCACGCACTCGGCTGCGAAGGAGAGCAACGACGTCACTACTGGCGCAGCCAATCGTGTGCCTATCTTTCTCTCTCTTTTTTTTTTGCGCATGCGCATGGGGTAGCGCCGAAGGAGTTTTCGGCGTCTAGGCGATGCACGGACGTATCGGCTCGACATATGCAGCTTCGCTGTAAATGAAGAGAAAGGAAGATGACGTGTTAAGGGGACATTAAAAAGTCAGTGAGTGAATAAATTTTATTTCGCAGACAAAGCTGTTGATGCATGAAGGTGAGTCTCCATCCTATTCTAAGTAACCGTGGTCCTGTGCTGATAGCCTGCGCCTGTTCACCAGCTGAAGTTAGTCCTCAGGTTTTGGGCTTGTCAGCTGTACCTGCCACTAGTCTTCTGTTGCTGCTTGGATAGACGTTGCCCGCGGGTTCTTTTTGCATTCCTAGACCATGCGGTAAAGGGTGTTCGGTGTATTGCAGAATTGGCACTCTCTCGTAAATCTTGAGGGGTACATTGTGTGTAGTAGACTGCCGCTGGAGGTAACTGCGCATGCGAAGTTGGCGTAGTATGACGGCTTCTCTGTTAAGCTTTATGTGTGGCGACGGATATTCACTCCTGTTCTTGTAACATTAAAGAGAAAAATAATTTACTTGAGCTGTAGTATTAAATTACCTTTATGAAGTACAAAAAAATTTACCATTAGTAGAGGCCTGCTAAGCCAAAAAAGAAAGACGCAGAAACGAAAAGCGAAGATCGTTACGCCGCCTCCACTTCTCCGCTCCAGCTCACTGTGATGTCAGGAATTTTCACAAATTAATTTTTTAAATTTGTTTTATTCTTTCTCTCTCTCTCGCACATGTCGCATTCCTTTGCCGCTCCCCCGGTACAGGTTGGTCAACCGGAGATTATCTTTAGTTAACCTTCCTGTCTTTCCTTTGCCTTTCTTTCTCTCTTCACGAATTTGACGAACTCTGACTTACTTTGAAAAAGATATATATATATATATATATATATATATATATATATATATATATATATATATATATATATATATATATATATATATATATAGGTTTAAGGGCACACTGGAAATGACACATGACACAACGCTTGCGTCATTTTCTTATTTTACTTTGTTTTGTGTTTTATTTTATTTGCACGCCTTCTGTGAGCGGTTGTTGTGTTTGGCGCTGCGATCGAGCGTGCATTGTGCGCCTGACGCGTATATGCGCATCCTTTGATGCCGCCTTTACTCCGCGGAGACTCCACGACGCCTCCGCGAGAATCAGTGGCGAATTACGCATCGCATTACGCTAAAGGGCACGCACATGGGGAAAAAGGGGAAGAAAGTTGGGGAAAGCTTTTCCCGAAAGCCGCGACCGAGGGATTTCATTTTCTTTCCTCTTTTCGGTCGTTCCAAATGGATCCCGTCGAACGACCCGCGAGGAGGGAGCTTTTTAACTGCTCAAGTGGGCCTTTCGGTTCCGTGCGACTATGAGTTTGGCAGCGCGAAGTTGAGAGATGTCGAGGGCGGGAAAAGAACAGAAAGAACAAATATCTTCGAACTCAAAATCGTTTGTCTCAATCGTTCCCGTATTAGCGGCGCCCGACGCCTTCGCGGTGGTGCCCCGGAATTGTCTCCCTTCTCCTGCTTTCGATCGAAATTCAATTTTCGCCTTCTCGGCGACTTCGCTTCGCTGGCTTTGTGGCATCGCTAATCTGACGTGATTCTGGCTAAATGTTTAAAATGGCGCCTCTGGTATAGCCTAGCTTTCGGGACTTTCCTCTGTAGTGTGTGTATGTGTGTACGTGTGTGTGTGTGTGTGTGTGTGTGTGTGTGTGTGTGTGTGTGTGTGCGTGTGTGCTTGCGTGAGTGCGTGAGTGCGTCTGTGCGTGAGTGCGTGCGCTTTAATTGCAACGAAATCACCCTGTGTACTACGTGTTATCTGGGGAATCATTGTGTTCATTTATCCGCCCTAATATTGGTTCTCACGTACCGAATGATGGTCCTCAGTTTTTTTCGCGACAACTAGCGGACAATAGTTGAATCTACTCAGTAGAGAAAATGACAGCGATAGACGACATACACAGCGCTGACTTCCAACAAGATTTAACAACAACAATAAAATCTTGTTGGTAGAGAAAATGAATTGGCATTTGACACTACTTCAATGTTAGATGCTGTTTTCTTTCGTGATTATTTGGCATATGTTTGATCTAAACACCAGCGAGGTACGCTTTCAGGTCATTCGTATCACCACGCATCATCATGCTTCATCATCAATCCCGTCGCAGCGTACGAAATACCGCGTGAACTAATTGCGCAAGTTTCACTCAGTATCACCACATATGCTCCGGAACAGAGCTGCCCTGTAGCACGCGTGAAAGTGTCGTTTTATTGGTCGCAACAATGCTCACAGTGAATCAATTATATGTGACACATGGCGCGGGGTGCAAGATATTGACGGGCCACCTGCGTTTCCCATCTAGTTTCTTTTTTTTTTCTTTTTCGTCTTCTTCCTTTCTTTTGGAGAAAGTACGTCTCTAGTAATGACCCAAGCAAGCGCAATACCACTCAGTGAATAGTAGTGCTCTACTGTCCTTCCGAGTAATCGGCGAAGGTATACATGAGCGCCGTAAAAAAAGTTGTCAACCGAGCGTGGCACATCTGTTGCGGCGTGCCACTCTTGAGCGTATCGTCCCGTACCGTGTGCAATGACGCAAACGCGAATGACCCGTCGCAGCGAGAAGCTAGGAGTCCTCTATGCTTTTTTTTTCGTAAGTTTTTTTTTTCTATAAAGCCACACGGTGGATAGCTTTGATCACCCGCTTTTGCTTCCCCTCTGCGCTCGGGTTGCTGAGCGGGCCCTAATTATGGCGACATCGTTTCGATCAGGCCCGAACACAAACGATCGCATTTCCGTGCTTCTATATACAGAAGCCTGATTAACGAAACCACCCAATGCCGGTTTAGTAGCTTGTTCAATTTCCATTTCTTTTTTCCTCTTCGCGCCAACTATATATGAGAGATCACTTCTTTTATAAAGAAAACGGAAGCCACGGCGAGCGACTGCCCTTCTTTCATATGCTTTCGCGCTGCGCGTACTATACGCGTCTCTCTCGTACTCGCGTTCTCAGCGACGCGGGGTCGTGCGGCAAGCTCCGGCGGCGTCTCTTCATTGCTAATGCAGAGCAGCTCAAAAAGCGCCGGCGCATACGCCACGAGTTGGTGGGGGAGACGGTGTGTATGGGGAACCGTAGACGCTAATCATTGCGGTATACCCGAGCGTACGATTGTTTATTTTCTTCTTTTTTTTCACTCGAAAGCGCTTATGGAAACGAAACGAGGTATAGGTCCCCCACCTCGTTATGTAACGGCCTCGTCTTGTCTCGTCTTGTCTTCTTTTTTTCTTTCGTTCTCTTTCGCGCCACGGGAACGACTGGGGTTGAAGAAGACGGGAGCCCGCGTAGGGGAGTTCCAACTGGAACGAGTCGGCCGTGTCAGGGGTGGGTTACGAACAGAGAAAGAGGCAGGGGGAGGGGGGAGGGAGGGATTGCATGGGCTGCGCCGGTGCCGGAGAGTAGGAAGGGGGCAACTTATTCTTGAGAAGCACACGCTATGTGCGAGCGAGAAGGGTAACAAAAAAAAAAGGAACGGCGTTGAAAGATACTCGCGTTAGAAATGAGAGCGAAGTAGATGGCAGCGGGGTTGAACGCATTGCATGCCTGTAGCATACCTTGTACAAGCGTGCACTCAGAGCGAGAAAGACAAAGGAAACATGGGAAAAAGAGGCAAAAAAATACAAACGCTTATGCGTCTCGTTATGAGTAAGAAAAGTTCCCGAGGCTTAGACGGAGGGGAGGGGGGTCAACTTATACTCTCCCAGACCCGAAATCGCACCCTCCTCGTCGTCCTTCCCTTTCTCATATTTCGACCCTCACTCACGGCACCCGTTTTCCTCCTGACTGAATGATATTACAGGAAAGATGGGAGGAGGGGCATTGGCCGACAGCGCCTCTCGCAGTTCTGATGACGAGGATGACAGAGAGACTAGAAAGTGGAGCCGCTTGAGGGGGCGACTGAGTGGCGTAGTCGATGATCTGTTGTCCGAGCACTGAGGCGGAAAGCTGCCTATTTGTGTTTTTATCAGTCTCGTGCTTGTGGGGGCGGGGTAGTTGTGGAGTAGGGACGTAGCTTCTTCTAAGGCACAAATTTCGTGGGGAGGCCAGTACCGTCCGTTGTGCGTCATTTCCTGCGGTACGAGTGAGGGACGCGAATGGCTTCCCTTTCGCTGCTCGGAGAGAGAGAGAGAGAAGAGCACAGAAACAAGACGTACCAGTGAAAGGCAAACCGTTAGGATGTTTAGTCCTCGGCACTTCGAGCCTCCAGACTACGTAGCTCATGGGAGTCGCTCCCGGAGCGATTTCGGTGATGTTCTCGGTAAAGCCCAGTGGTAGTCAGCGAACTCTGAATATATTCAAATTTTGTCCCACAGTTTAGGTTTCACATTTCGCGAAGTGGAAACGCGCTCACCATGTGCGCAAGAAGCAACGAAGCTGCGCTATACATAGCGTTGCACTCGTGGACTCACTGTAGCAAGAAGGAAAGAAAGTCTAGTGGCTCATAAGGAGAAATGCAATGCGATCAGTAATCACATCTTTGCGTATCTATAGCGCCAATACTCGCATTCAGCATAGTTCTGTGTATGGCGCTTTTGCTATGAGCGCCTGCCACGATATCTCAGTAGCTGTGGCGTTGTACTGCTGATAACGAGGTCGCGGGTACGAATCCCGGCCTCTGCATGCGACCGCATTCCTCTACGGACGGAATACAATAACGCACGGGTATCCAGGTCAAGGCACAGGTTAAAGAACCTGAGTGTAGACAAATAAACAGGGTCCCATCACTGCGACGACGTCTCTCGTAGCCCCAGTGTTTCTTTGGGATGCGTGGCTTTTGAGCTAGTCGGTTTGAAGTAGTTACTGTGATCGTAATGCTTATGCGACGCGGACAAGAAAGAACGACAAGAACGGAGCGCACAGTCCTTCCTATTATTGTCCACCTCGCATGAGCGCTGCGGGCACAGTAATTGCTTTGGATGTTAAACCCCACACGTCGGGGAAATGTTCTTACGTATAAGAACCCATTAAGTCGTCCGTCCTCTTCGACAAAAACCTTCGCTGTGGCTTATTTACGGACACCAGTGCTTCGGCCTTCCGAATCCCTACGGGCGTTCAGAATTAAGGGCAGCGCGCTAGCCTCGAGACGGTCTGTTCCACGCGAAGAATGAAGGATGACGTGGCGGTAAGCGACGAGTGAAAACTGAGCTAGGGGATAGGGGACGCCGAGAGAGAGGGGGGGGGGAGAAAGGGGGTTAGCAGTTCCGACGGCTCCGACGAGGGAATCCACGTCTCTCGCGCGGTCTTCGTGGTCTCGCTGACTCATCACCGCTACATACTCCCTCGCGCAGAGAGCGGGCGATACATACAACTTCGCGGGGCGTTGAAGTCTCATCGCCACGCTGCAGCAGCGCTTGGCGTCGTCATACGTTTCGTACTCCAGCGCGACCGTCCGCCGCCCCGACCGGCCCTCCTCCTCCTCGGCCTCCCGATACTGTACCCCGCCCCAACCCGCCCCAACCCGCCTTGCGTTCACAGAGGCATCGATTTGTTACGCGCATAACGTATACACTGTGCTTCTCCGGGCACGGACCTCCAGCAAATGGCGGAGCCACATGTACGGGGCTGCGCTCGGCGTTGTTCGCTAGATTGGACGGGCTAATCGCTATGCGGTGGCGGCGGTTACTTCGTTTTCTTTCTTTCTTTCTTTCTTTCTTTCTTTCTTTCTTTCTTTCTTTCTTTCTTTCTTTCTTTTTGTTCTCTCCCTCGCCTTGCAGTTCACTTAGTGCGCACGTTCGCTGCCAGTATTCGGCTGAGTGGGCAAATGGGAAATAAGAAGCGAGGGTGCTCCCCCCTCTCTTCTCTAAGTGACCGACTGAAGTCACCCCGCCCGAGTTTGAATGTTCTTCGGTAAACTGCTCGGAGACGACGGGAAGCGAACGTTGCAGAGCGTTGTGCCCGCTAGGAGTATACGCTTGGGCGCGTGCCTGCGTGTGTCGGTGGCGTGGAGTTCCCAAAATTATATGGACTCTCCTCGTCGCGACGGCGTTTGAAGTGGATGGTGGAACCTTCATTGGGTACTGTATAGTGCCTCCTCGTAAACGATGGTGTCGATTGTTGACCCTCTCCCTACCGTTGTCTCTCATTCTCGCTCTCTAGATGATGACGAATTCGCCTTTCCTTTTTTCCTGTTGTGTTTCTCCTGCCGCCCGCCGCATTTGTCCTTCGGCCAATCTCTAAACGATGTCGACTTCCCCAGCTGGGTATCATCCTGTGTACGCTCCGCGCAATCTAAGGATTAGTCATCGATATTTTATTTGGTGGTGAGACATGATGGCAAGTGACTGAGCCGATTAGCCTGTGAAACCAGATGACGATTTGCCCATTTCTGGGTTCCATGATCTTTCGCATGTTCGCCATATTGAATACGGTTTCGGGGTATTCGTTGCGCAGACAAGATGGACAGGAGTGTGTGTGTGTGTGTGTGTGTGTGTATGTGTGTTGTGTGTGTGTGTGTGTGTGTGTGTGTGTGTGTGTGTGTGTGTGTGTGTGTGTGTGTGTGTGTGTGTGTGTGTGTGTGTGTGTGTGTGTGTGTGCGTGCGTGCGTGCGTGCGTGTGCGCGCGTGTAGAAATTGTGAATAATCTTATTAGTTATGCGTAAGTCCGCAAAGCGGGAGGCGATTCATGAAAGGAAGTCAGCATTTAGTCTTGCTTTCGTGAAGGGGCCGTTTACTTTCGGCGCGTTACGAAACGAAAGCCGCGCGGGTCCAGGAATTCGGGCTTGTCGGAGGCTCGCTCGCATCCCAGTCGGAATACGGAGCTCGGTAGCGCGCAGTCATGCGACGCTCCCTTCCGCAGTCCGTGCTTGACAGCAGAGTATGGATACCGACCTCGTTTCCGAGTTTGGTTGGCATGCGAGGTTGAATAAGGCACCTGCGAACAAGCAACGCCGCTGAAACATTAAGACATGTTTTTTTTTGCCGCAGTTGAACACTCACAAAAGAAAGACACATAAAGACATGTCTTTTAGCAAGCACCAACTAGGCCAACAAGCAGTTCTGCTGAAACACTAATTCCCTGAACTGGTCAGACACGTCGCACGCGTTCCACTTTCTGAAAAAAACGTAATCACGTGACGTCATGTCACGTGACCTATTTGAAGGTCACTTGAAGGTCAATGGTGGCCACCGCCGGGAGGCGACCGACGGCGCGATATGAGGCCCCATCTGCAGCTTGTGTGACGTCATCACGTGACGTCATGTCACGTGACCCCACTTCAGGGTCAATGGTGGCCACCGCCTGGCGTCGCAAGAAGGCCCGAAACCTACGTTAATATGCTTTGCATAAAAGGAAAGTATGACGACAATAAAGCGTTAAAACGTAGGTTAAACACCTTTACCGCGTTACCATTTCTCATTGGGGCTTTCTCCGAAGTGCCTGACAAAAAAAAAAGAAAGAAAGAAACAACTTTTGGCCCCACTGTATGCATGGAGCTGCTTTGTTCGTCGTTACGTGTCAAAAGCCTTCCTTCCTTCGAGCGAATCGCGAGGCGTCGCATCGCCGCGCCAGCGACGCTGCTCACCACCGACTAGCCTCTTCGTCGCTTCGTCCCCGTGTCTCAACGTCGCGCTGTGCTCGTTCGACGAGTATAATTGGATTTCGTGCCAAACTCGATTTTGCGGAAACGGTGCCCGAAGACTTAGAAAAGAAAGGCTCCGCGACGCGAGAGAGATACATAATGTCTCTCTTCTTCTCTCGAGAGCCTCGCGAGAAAAGTCGAGAGGGCGCCAAATTCGGGCGGTTTTAAAACGCCCTAGGCGCTCGTGCTGCTCACGTATATATACACAATACACGCCGTGTACGTAGGTCTCTCTCTCTCTCTCTCTCTCTCTCTCTCTTTGGCGTATGGCAGAGATCTTGTGAAGCATACCCGGCAGCGCACCCACATAGACGGGAAGGTACGGGAAGAAAAAAGAAAATGTATATTTTGCAAGCAGCTTGTTCGTGCCTGCATCGCCGCACTTTACAAAAGAGCGTATTGGAGCGCGAAGAATTACACGCTGCAGGACGAGGGGGGGGGGGAGGGGGGGAAGGGATGGGTTGCGGTGTAGCGCGAGTGGTGGCGAGATAAACGGCGCGGTTGCCGTCTCAAGATGTGGCCCGCCGTTCATGCGTTTATATGAGTACTGACATTACAATTTCAGCCATTTATTTATTTATTTATTTATTTATTTATTTATTTATTTATTTATTGCGTTAAACGACCGTCGTGCACTGTAACATAATCTACACCCTAAATGTGGAAAAGGGTGTAAATGTGTCTATAACTCACACACTTAAGGTGTTATCTATAGAACGGACACCCTAAGGGTGTGAGTTATAGACACATATACACCCTTTCTCACTTTTAGGGTGTAAATTATTTTGCAGTGTGAACCGCGAAGCACCGGCAAAAAAGTACTAGCGAGCCCCTCGGAGCGCCTTAAATGAATCACTGTACTAGTTTTCTGTGAACTAGCTCGTTTTCATTTCGTTTCTCAAGTGTGGTATGTGTGTCTATATCGAACCAACGCAACTATAGTCGGTTACAACTTTAGAAAAAAGGGGGCGTTTACTCCTCCGACACGGATGCACACGAGCATCCACCAATGGGCGCGCACTCTGGACCGACCTCATGCGCCGGACGGCCGGTGACTTCGCCGCTTCGGTCGTCTGGGCGGGGCCTCCCCTTTTTTCTAAAGTTGTATCCGACTATAGTAGCAGCACGATACCCAATCGAGCAAGCCACGCAGCGAGTGCCGAAACGTCGAGGTGTCCCGATTCTTGTATACGTGAACACCTTCCGCATGGTGACGTCACGACACGTGATGTACGCGTATGAGACTCGAAAACTAAACTGGCTCGTAGAAAAGCTATTACTTATTTATTTCAACATACTTCAGCCCCGAAGGGCTATCACAGGAGTGGGGAAATGCGCACACGGAAAAGCATAAAAAGAGCACTGAACATGAATGATCAGTACTGTACGATGGAAATTCATCGAGTGGTCAAGATTTTACGTAACCTGGCAGTGCATTTCATAATTCTTTAGAACAGACAAGAGAAAACTGTATTTAAAAGCATCAGCATGATGGTGAAAAGTGGACATATCCAACTCATGGTGATGTCTGGTGGTAGATGTAAGTAACTCAGGGCGCTCTGAAATTTGCTGTAGTACATTTTTCTAGGATTTCGAGGTGCAGGAATTCCGCCTGACGAAAAAAGAATTAAAAGAAAAGGAAAACCAACGGTCGAAAAAGAAATGTCGCAGCTTCGCCCGAAAGGCGAAATATCGATTGCGATATCAAATTAATAGACGGCTTTGCGAACTAAGGATAGTAGTTTTATTGGTCTTATAAACTTGTAAACATTCGCTTACTAATTCAATTACCAAGAATGGTGTCAGTGCGCACCGGCAAACATAAACGCATCACACCCGATGACCGCGGACGCTCGCTGTCAAAACGATGGTGCGAAGAAGCGCGGGAACAGTAGTGAGTGAAGTCACCTTCCTTCTGTATATCGCTTCAACACAAATTGAGCGGCGTGTACACTGCACGCACAAAGGTATGAGCCGTCGGCTCACCTACACGTATACGCTCTGCCTTCAACGCAGATCGCTTTCAAGATCAGGCCCGCTCGACCGCCGCCAAAAACGGCAGGCGTCGTTTCGCGAGAGATAGGTGGCAGCAGCGCTTGAACGACCTTCAGTGGCCGTGTAGCGCGGAGTCGAAAGCTTTATCTACGTGAGGTTATACGCCTGGCAAGGCTTGGAGCACGGCCAAAGCAAGCAGTGCCGAACTAATTGATGAAATCTGCAGAATTTAACTCTCTCTCTCTCTCTCTCTCTCTCTCTCTCCCTCATACCCCGATGCAGCAGTTATTGCACGTTGCCAATGTTCCTCTGCGCAATGTGTGGAGGCGGGCGGGGCTTCTGGGAATGTATCCCAAGTCGTCGGAGATCGGCTGTCACGGGACCCTTTACACTACTCAGTTATCGCAGCGATTCGGGTTCTATTGTTTTTCCTTTCTTTCTTTCTTTCTTTCTTTCTTTCTTTCTTTCTTTCTTTCTTTCTTTCTTTCTTTCTTTCGTTCGTTCGTTCGTTCGTTCTTCCTTTCTTTCCTTCTTTCTTTCTTTTTTCTTTCTTTCTTCGCTTTATTTCTTATTTCTAATATGCGCGAATGCTGTGTGTAACAGCCGGTATGTCTCCGCAACCGGAGTATGCCCGCACCGCCTCCTTCGCCGTTCTGCCGCTAAAATTGACATCGCTCCGCCGGTGACGGGCGAGTATACGCGCCCGGAAAGTAGGGAGGACAGGACCACGACGCATTCCCTGTGGTTCGCAATGCTGCTGCTTACATTATGCGTGTGTGCCATATATACGCCATTATACGGTCACCTGGAAAAGGTGAACGGCGCTAGAAACAAAGCGCCCTGGCGCCGAATATGGGACGGCATTTTTTGAACGTTATTGTTCGCGTCATCGTATTGAAAATGAAGGGGGGAAAAACAAAGGAAACGGTGCCCATGCGAATGCCCGGTATAGAGTATACCTGTCCACGTGAACCCGGCCACCTGTCACGTGTGATGCGCTTGCCACTCTTTTGGCTGTCTCGGGGCACCGCTGGCGCTGTGGATTGCCCTTCGCCGGCGTCCGAGGCGGCTGCTAACTATATATATACACTTCAGCGATATGGCATTGAAGCATACTTTCACCTAGCCAGCTGTTCCTGCGTGCGGCTAAGTTAGAATTCAGGCGGTGAAAAATAAGTAAGTAAATAAACAAACAAACAAATGAAAAGGAAAGAAGGAAGGAACGAAAGAAAGAAAAAGCAAGAGGGCGCGGTCGAAAAATAAATTGGCAAAGAAAACAAACCGCCGCCAGAAGCGAAGTTCTGGCGGTCTTCTCGAGCGGAGACGCTTCAATCCTCGCGTCATTTACTCGACGCCGTCCGTTGACACCTCCCGTCCTGGTATACGGGTATTGGAGACATGCTGTGCTGCGGGTCTATGCTTCGGGTTTATACGAGTGCGGGATATATATATATACGCAGCCACGAGAGTGGTTCGTGGGATGGAGGCGCAGTATATACGTGGATGGATTCTGATGGGCGTTCGTCCTGCTCTCGACGGCGCTCGTATATATCCGTGCATACGTGTATGACTCAGCGGATCCGTGCAGTGCTGGGAATGCTACAGGTTATACGTCAGCCCACACGAAGCGAGAACCCGGCTTCGCGTTTATAGTCCGTTTTTTTTTTTTCACTTCTAATCCTGCGCTGCGTGCGCAAGCTATATAGCTCGGTTTGATTAATTGAGTGGCGCGGGGTTTGGCGTCCCAAAGAAATACTGGAGCGGTGAGGCACGTTGTTGTGGAGGACTCCGGAATAATTTTGACCACCTGGGTGATTCTTAACGTGCGCTCAAAACTGTGCACACCCGCCGTGTTTGCTTAGGGGCTGTGGGGGTTGGACTGCTAATTGAGCACGAGGTCGCGGGATCGAATCCCTGCCACGGCGGCCGCATCTCGCTGGGAGGGGGGGGGGGGAGGGGATACGAAAACAGCCGTGCGGTTAGATTTGGGTGCATGTTAAAGAACCCCGGGTGGTCCAGATTATCCCGGAGTCTGTCCCACTATACGGCGTGCACCTCGTAATCAGATCGTGGTTAATTGGCCCGTGAAACCCCACAATTTAATTAATTGATAATTACGTACACGACTGTCTTTGCGTTCCGCCCCCCATCGAAATGCGGTGCCGCCACCGGCACTCGAACCTGCGACATCGTGTTCAGCAGCAGAACGCTATCGCGTCGTTGCGGCGGCTACGCAGGCTTGATTTCGTTGGTTCTCGTACCGTGGCGTTTTCGGGCACCGCGGTATATATAGCGTTACGACCTCCACGGGCATGCGGAAGGATCAGTGTGAAGACTGGCTGTTGAATTCTGAACGAAACTGATTTAATGCAGAGGCGTTCGAGTGTGCTCCGTGGGGCTGACTCATTAAGCGTTGTTCCCATCTTAATTCCACTCTTCTCGCGGCGCACTCGAAGTTACACACGCTGCCTTCCATCGCGATGGCGACGTGGTGCTCGCTTATCAATCGAATCGCATACTCTAAATAGTCAAGTGATCACAAAATAGTCAAGTGATCACATGAACCACCTTTGCCTGGCATTGCTAGAAGAACCTCGTGTATATGCTGAATGCTTCTTGTAACTTTCCCACATGATCCGTATGTTACAGGACAGCTTGATCATCGTATTGGCAATCACATCTGTGCCGTACGGAAGTGGCCCCGAAAGTCGCTGCCAGGCGTTCGTCCTAATGTCGCGGTTCTAATGGCACGCGGAAACGTGCTGCACATTTGGGGCTCGCCTTCGCCTCACATCCGGCGCCCTCCATTTCTCCTCCCGCCCCCCCCCCCTCCCGCCTCCACCTTCGGTGCACAAAGATCTTCACCGCAAAGATGTCATTCACAACCTACTAAAGAACAACCCAATTTCGAAATTCCCGGAATGTGGTAAGTCAAATAACAGTGAAGTCGGACCGTTGTTGGAATCGGACCGACGTACCTATTGCTTTATCGCAAAACTACATTCGCCCCTTCACAGAAGAGAAAGTTCTAGGACAATGGTCTAGACGGGTTTCGGCTCTCAAGGCCTTAAGGGCTTTGCTCAAGTTCTTAAGGACATGTGAATTGTGCGAACGCCTCTGACTATTGTTGCGCGTAACATCGCGTTACTGTGTGCATTTTTCTTGTTTTTTTTTTCTTCTCTCTTCCTTCTCCTCTTATTCCCTTTACCCCTTTCCCCAGCACAGGGTAGCCGGCCGGTATTTACACTGGCTAACCTCCCTGTCTTTCCTTCCCTTTTGTCTCACTCTCTCTCTCTACCTTTTTTACGAGCGCAAAACCGCCTCGACCGGCACGTGGTTGGTCACGAAGAGCTGTTTACGCATGCGATTCCGCTCGATTTATGTATGTGCCTCGGAAAAAGTGCGACTGCGCAAAATACTTACACACTCCGAAAACGTAGTGTATACAGGCAGCGATTGAAAGTTGCGAGTGCATATAACTATAACAGTAGCATATAGCTGCTTCTTCACAGTAACTCGTGTATTACTTGGCTTGCAGATCATTCGTTTCCGGACATAGTTATGGGATTTTCTTAATAATTTCGTAGTTTCAACTTCACGTGAAGTTTAACAGCAACAATAACAACAACAACACTCGTAAAGGAAGTGGATAGCATTACATGCGTGTGTGGGGGGGGACTGTGCAGAAGCCCCTGCATCGACTGCTGGCTCGGTGATTAGGTACTGGCGGCAATGTTTCTATTTCGCGGTCTATACTGACGCGTGCTTTTTTTGCCACGTTGCGAATTTGTGCCCTCGAAATCCGCGGAAGCATTAGCGACAGAGAACGGCAGATTTTTTCCGTGCTATCCAAACCATGCAGGAGGTTTCCTTTTCTTAAGTCTTCTTTTTTTTTTCCCCCCCTGATGGGCTGACGGGCATCGCAGCCTTCGCCGCACTGCTTGGAATTAGCGAGGCAGAGTATCATCGGCATGCACGTATAGCTTGTCCACGTTTGACAGATGCTATATAGACTGACGGACTGAGCCGATCGAGGGTCTCGTAGCAAATGGAGTTCCCGCGTGCCTGGTGACGTTCGCGTGACAGCTGTCGTCACGTGCTGCGCGCAGACCCCCCCCCCCCCCCCCGCCACCCTCAGAATGACAAAAAAAAAAGGAAAGAGCAAACGACAAACAAACTGCAGACATCAGCTCAACTTATTCACTACGACATCAGCAGGCTCTCCGCAGCGTACACCGCCATCTCTGAGCGGGAACTTATTTGCGATGTAGCACGACTTCGTCCTCGTCCGCTACAGCACTGTCATGCTGTGGCCTCCGAAATACTTGCGCGGACGTCACCAGTCTCCGAGTCAGTGTGCACGGCAGGCACGCGAAATGTCGCACGAATGGCCGAGCGCCGAAGCTGCGCGACCACGCGTCGATTGACGCGCGCAGCTCCCAACAGCAGACATGCTGCATCCGTATGAGTTCGGTCTCCTTTTTCCTTTGTGTGCGTGTATGTTTCCATATAATAATAATAATAATAATAATAATAATAATAATAATAATAATAATAATAATAATAATAATAATAATAATAATAATAATAATAATAATAATAATCTCCGCATAGGTGGTGGAGTGCATAGTTTCGTTTTTGTTCGCCCTACGGCGAGAGTGAACTTGTCGAGGGCGAGAAGGTGGCCTGGTGGTGCGAATGCTACGCCATTGCTGTTGGTTTGCCGAGCACGTCTTCGGCACCTACGTACCGTACGACCGTCACAATTCAAATGCACCGAAACAGGCCAAAAAAATGGGGGGGGGGGGGAGGAAGGTCGCCAGTTGAAGTATGCCAAACAGTGCAGGAATCTGTAGTCTTATCGCCACGTCGCTGAAATTTGCCGAACACTTTCCCGAAGGGTTCTTATGAGCATATCGATCGAATGATGATTGATAACCTCTAGTTTTTAGAGAGATGCGAGTTTCCTTACTCACGCACCGAGCAGGGCAGTCGGAAACCCTAGAGGCCCCCTTAACGGTGGAGCCGACGTATGCAGAAATACTTAACCATTACAGAGGAAGGAGACTTAAATACCCCCCACCCCACACATCGCTCACACAACATGAGGCAGTAAGCTGGCGAAGACTGCAAGCAGGTACGTTCTTCAACCTGCACACATTACACAAAATGTTCCCTACCCAGTACAGGGATACATGTCCGTGGTGCGGAACAACCCCCACGTTATATCACATCACGTGGGAATGCAAGCGTAATTTCGCATTCCATAAAGTAAATAACCCAAGTGCGGAACAATGGGAGGGTCTGCTCACCAGCAGCGAGCTCGCAGCCCAACGGGCAATTGTGCAGCACGCCTGCGAGGCAGCAAGACTCAGCGGTGCCCTGGAATAGGGGCGCCGACCTTGTGAAGCGGCCAGGACTCAAAACATGAAGACACCGGCCCACCGCCAATCTCTCTGAGATATAGAGAATTAAAGTTTTTCCATTCCATTCCATTCCTTACTCCGTTTCCCAGCGAGTTAAATAGCGACTATACATAAGCCGAGTAGGCAGGCGTTGTGCCCCTTCCGGTGGCAGTTGCCAGCCTGCTCCTCGCTTTCCCTTTCCTGTTACCTGTGTATGTGTGTATATGTGTGCAAAACAAATAATAATAATAAGCCGACTTACACCGATGGAGAGGGCGAAGCGTTTCGCGCACTTCAGGGTGCGAGAGGGTGCGCACCCCATGCAGAGTGCGCACCCTTTCTTTCTGAGGTGCGCACCTATAGGGATGCCTTCGCACAGGACGCCGTCTTGGGTGAAGGCCTAACCGCCTGAATACCGGACTCGTGGACCTTACCCTTCCCTAGATGTTGGACTTCCAGCACGAAACGAATCTGT
Source organism: Dermacentor albipictus (assembly GCF_038994185.2). Taxonomy (NCBI): domain Eukaryota; kingdom Metazoa; phylum Arthropoda; class Arachnida; order Ixodida; family Ixodidae; genus Dermacentor; species Dermacentor albipictus. The sequence continues at coordinate 160,097,571 of NC_091822.1, forward strand.
TCGCGATATTGGAAACACACCTCCGTGTTATGTGCCTATATAGAGGCAGACTCTGGAAATTAGTGAAAAAAAAATCGCTGTCGAAATAGAGAGAGAGAGAGAGACAAAAAAGAGTGTTTCTTTGTGCGCCCTCGGTGATCAATTAATCGGTAGAGCTGGTGAATCACGATTAACCCATCTCTGGAGCGAATGGGGCGCGCATAAGACGAAAAGCGCTGGGCGAACGCGCAACGCACACGGGACGAGGCTACGGTGTTTGTCCTGCATACAAATATCTAAATACGTCGCCCCTGTCTTATGCTGGTTAACCTTGTTGGATGGTTCGTCGGTGGTCTCATACGCTAGGCTATGCGTCGTATCTTATGGAGTACTAGTCGGGGCAACGTCTGCGATGTGCCAAAGAAATAAAGCTATATAAACGCTGCGGCCACTGAGATGTCTGAACCAGTTTACGAAAACACGGCATTTATTGCCTGCATGTATGTGTTGAGCGGTTCCATACAGCCTGAGTTGCGCACACTTTCTCGCGTTTAATTTTAGTTTCTACTTACGTTGTGTCGGAAATATCACGGTAGGCGTAGAGTTCCGGGAGAATGTGTTTTTTAATATTAATTACGTTGAAGGTTTGACGCTTTTAATATGCCGGGATACTCTACGGTGGATGAAAAAAGAAAGGACAGAGCACATAAAATTTTTAGGAACGCAGAACGCACATGAGAAGTTCTGCACGTGATTAAAGGCACATATGAGAGTACGAAAACTCGCACAAACATGGAGTTCCATAAATACGTGCTAGAAAGAGTCCGAGAACACCCGCAGTACTGGAGGTGACAGTTTCGCGAGTGAGAAGATATGCACAGCTACACGCAATTACATAACACAACAGTTAACAACACAGTTACGTTACATAGGTGTAGGAGGTGTTGTGTTTGGATATTTGTCACGGCGGGTGCGGACACGAACACGTAATATGAAGCTAAGTTTTTTTTTAATACAGCAATAACTTGCACGGTGACCATTGAACACTCTTGAGAAATATTAGAAGTACAGGCTTCGTATGGATTTGTATTAGTTGACTCGATCACGCGCTGCTCTGCCTATTCAGTTTTAACTTAAAATTTGCATAAAATAGCGCGATTTTCATATACTCGGTTTCATTCATTGGCGATTTTTCTTCTCCTTCCGCAGGCTTCTCCTTCAAAGAGGACTGTGCTTATCCTGGTGACGCTGACGGGCGTAAAAGTATGCACCACCGACGGAAAGGTAAGCCATCGCTCGCTCAAATTTCGCTCCGAAGTTGGAATACGTCGTACTACTCTTAAAAAAATGGCCAGGCTTAGCTTGGTTAAGCCAAGAATGCGTTGCGTATTGCGCGAGTTGGGGCCCAGCTTTTCCTCCGGCTGTCGTGACGTCACGTCACGTGGTTGCGCTAAAGGTCTATGGTGGCTGCCCGGCCGCGCCCAAGGGCTGAACTGAGTGATTGCAATATGCAACGCATAAAAATAGAAGCAACTTAATAACAAACATAGCAAACTTAAAAGAGAATAGACCCACATATGAGACGCGCAGCAATGAACAATGGCTCATACCCTCAATGGTGGCTGCCCGGCCGCGCCCAAGGGCTGAACTGAGTGATTGCAATATGCAACGCATAAAACTGTCGAGGCAGTATTCGAGCGCATACGACGACCTCTTTCATCCTGACCCAGCCCTTCATCCGAACTAAGTGTCCCTGCTCCATGAGGTACTGCCGAATCGTCGAAATTCTTTGTCTGGATTCGACGCTGCTCGTACGAATGACATCTGATCGTGAATATATGTTGAGAATCTATACCTTTCTGCGTACTCGTGTTAACTTGCAACTGTATTTTCTGCTTAACGGAACAAGAAGTTTGGCTATATTTCGTCTATGCACCAGTGTTACTCAAACTTTTCCAGTACGGGGCCCCTTTTTTACCGCCACACCTATAAACCATGGCACCTTACCGTGCCATGGTTTATAGGTTTGGTGGTACAAAAAGGGGCCACGTACGGGAAAAGTTTGAGTAACACTGGTGCATAGACGAAATATAGCCAAACTTCTCGTTTCTCTTCTCTTCTTTTTCTACCACCAAACCTATAAACCATGACACGTTACCGTGTCAGCAATTTCGAATGTCTCTACAATGCCACCTCCGGAGGGCGCCACTTCTCCAAACGAAGGCAGTGTGGACTGAAGGCTGTGTTCGAATGATCGCCGTGTAGACTGCCAGATAGACGGCTAAGTGGACAGTGATCTCGTTCCAATTCTGACGAAGCTTCGCAAAAAGGACAACATTTGAGTAAAAAAAAAATGGCTGTGGCTTAGCTAAGGTTAAGCCCAGGATGCGAAGCATACTAGCCTTTATTTTAGTTGTTGAACCACTGTTTAGCCTGGTGAACTGCTGTTGCTTGGCTATATTTGGTTCGGCTAGACGAAGAAACAGCTCATGCAGGCGAGCGCACGAGCTGAGACCCGGCTATGTAGCTACGCGGCCGCAAGCGAGCGCACGAGTTGAGCCTCCGCTTTTGCAGCCGTTATGACGTCATATGGTAGCTACGCGGCCGCGCGCGGCGCAGCAAGGAAGAGCGTGGTTGTGCGGCTAGTATGCTTCGCATAAAAAAGATAATAATAATAATATTTGGGGTTTTACGTGCCAAAACCACTTTCTGATTATGAGGCACGCCGTAGTGGAGGACTCCGGAAATTTTGACCACCTGGGGATCTTTAACGTGCACCTAAATCTAAGCACACGGGTGTTTTCGCATTTCGCCCCCATCGAAATGCGGCCGCCGTGGCCGGGATTCGATCCCGCGACCTCGTGCTCAGCAGCCCAACACCACAGCCACTGAGCAACCACGGCGGGTGCAAAAAAAAAAAAAAAATGCAGGTTACTTCGATGTCCAAACAATGTGGCAGCTTAGCAGAATTCTCGGAAACTCGACAGGACTCGACGCCTTCATATGCGCTTAAGCTATACGTTGTTTTGCGAAGGTTCGGACTTTCCTTAGTCTCGTTTTTGTTGTCGCTTTTTTTTTGCTTTTTGTCGAAGCGAGGTCGAGTCAATTCGCAAAGAGGTCTTTCAGATGCGTCCCATTACTTGGGCTCGAAGCTGTCTTCCTAGCGATCAACTTAAAACTCTCTTCAATGCCGGCCAGCATCGGAACACACCCGACAGAGTCGATATTGAATAAAGTTTTCTTCTTTTTCTTTCGTGCATGAAATTCGTGCAAATTTTCTTTCGTGCATGAAATTATTGTCGGTGGGCTTACGGGTGGCAGCAGCTAACCTACGGTGTTCCTTTTTTTATTTTTTTTTGCGCGACCGGACCCGTATTAAAAAAAAAAAAACGCTCTTGCGCTATAGTTGTTCATAAGAGCGAATTCCGGCCAATCCTTATGCTGGACATATTGCTAATCATGGCGGCTGGCCGGATCATTTATGAACGAAACGCGAATTCGGCGCCCGATTCCCAGTTCTCCCTCATTTTCTAATTCGTATTTATATATGTTTTTCTCATTTTCTTTCGTTCTTCATTTCTTTGGAAATGGTACTGGCACGACAACCCACGTTTCTCGGAGGATCGAAGCCACAGCCATATACGTAGCCATACATTTTTTTTATCGGTCGATGACGTCGGCTCTTTCTGCAGCTGAACACAATCGAAAGCGGTTGACAACGATCATCGCAATAAACGAAAGCGCACGCGCGTAGATACACTTCAAGAAAGACACGCATTCGCGCAGCATTCGGGGGTTGATGAGGCGGTCCGTCCGTTCTGCACCGCGAAGACTCGCGGAGAATTATATTTCCTCTGCTGCCGGCCTCTCGCACACCGATGCCGTAGAGAGAGAGAGAGAGAGAGAGAGAGAAAAGGCACTTCGAAGGAGATTCTTAATGGAAGGGTTCGAAATATGGGATGAAGTGCAGTGCAGTAACTGTGTCTCTCCGTAGAGGACACGTCAACCGCTCTGCACAGGGGGGAAGGGGAATGAAAAGAGAGAGTGAGAGAGAGAAGGCACTTCGAAGGAGATTCTTAATGGAAGGGTTGAAAATATGGGATGAAGTGCAGTGCAGTAACTGTGTCTCTCCGTAGAGGACACCTCAACCGCTCTGCACAGCGGGGAAGGGGAATGAAAAGAGGAGAGAGAGAAAGAGAGAGAGAGGGGCCTTTCTAAGGAGATTCTTAATGGAAGGGTTGAAAATATGGGATGAAGTGCAGTGCAGTAACTGTGTCTCTCATACAGAACAGCAACAGAAACAATACACCGCACACCGGAAGCCCCAGAAGTAGACCGCCACCTACTCAAACTATGGCAGAAGCGCGGCCGGCTCGTGGGAAGATGGAAAAGGCAACGCCTAAACAGACCCCTCCGCCTGCGGATTGCACAGCTCACGGAGGAAGCTCAAACATACGCCACCAATCTAGCACAGCAAAATTGGCAACAGTTCTGCGAGTCACTGCGGGGAACGCTGGGAACTTCCCGTACCTGGGCAATTCTGCGGAACCTCATCGACCCCTCTAAATCAAAATCACAATCTACACGCACCCTGAAGCGCATTGCTCATCTCTTCCCGGGAGACGACGCAGCACTGCTTCAGGCTCTAAGGGACAAATACATCGGCACTAGTACCGCCCCACCGTGCTCGGCGACCTACCAGGGCAAGGAAAATCCTGCACTCGACGCTCCCATCTCTGCGGCCGAGGTGTATGCCGCCGTCCGATCGTGCACCCGAAACACGGCGACGGGAGTAGACAGAATTACCAACGCCATGATCCGCAACCTGAGCAAGGCACAGATCAGGGACCTCACCAAGTACCTCAATGACTCGCTCTGGGAGAAGAATGAAATTCCCTCCGAGTGGAAACACTCGGAGATCATAGTAATTCCGAAACCGGGCAAGAAGCCGGTGATCGAAGCACTACGACCTATATCTCTCACATCGTGCCTGGGCAAGCTCTACGAGCGAGTCGTCCAGACGCGCCTCCAACACTACATGGAAGACAACAATCTTTTTCACCCCTCCATGATTGGCTTCCGGTCGGGCTTGTCGACGCAAGACGCCTTCCTTCTCCTGAAGGAAGAGGTTCTCTCCAACATCCCGAGGGGTGGCGAACACATCATTATGGCGCTGGATCTCAAAAGTGCGTTTGATAACGTGTCTCACGAGGCCATTCTCTCGGAGCTCAGCAACCTCAACTGCGGCAAGCGCACCTTCCAATATATCAAGAACTTTCTATCCAGCCGAACGGCAACAATAGGAATGGGTGACACGAGATCGGACCCTCAAGACATGCCCAACAAGGGCACGCCACAAGGATCGATCATCTCCCCGCTCCTATTTAACATCGCCATGATCGGAGTCGCAAGGGCTCTGCAACAGGTTCCGAACATTGGATACACCCTGTATGCGGACGACATTACGATCTGGACAAACACCGGCTCCGTAGCCGAGAAGGAAGACACGCTCCAAGCTGCAGCAAACTGCGTCGAAACCGAGGCCATTCGATGCGGGCTCTGCTGCTCGCCCGACAAATCCGAAGTTATCCGCATACAGGGACACAACTACAAATCACCAGGCAACCTGAGCATCCTCCTACACGGGGCTCCCATCCGGGAAGTGCCAGTCATCCGGATCCTGGGTCTCTGGTTGCAGAGCGACGGAAAGGCCAACCACACAATCCAACTGCTCAAAACGACAACACAGCAGATCTCTAAGATGATCCGCCGGGTGGCCAGAAACAGAAAAGGCATGCGGGAGGAGGACACGATCCGTCTGGTGCAGGCGCTGGTCATCAGCCGCCTCTCCTACGGGCTCCCATACCTCACCCTGCTCCGAGCAGACCTAAACAAAGTCAATGCGATGATACGTGTAGCCTACAAGAATGCCCTTGGTCTCCCACCGTATACATCCAACGTGAGCTTGGAAGCTCTGGGACTACACAACACGTTCGAGGAAATTCAAGAGGCGGTCCTCCTGTCCCAGAGAGAACGCCTGCTCTCCACAGCGACAGGCCGACACATCCTCAAGCGCATCGGCTACCCGGCGGACATTGACACCATCCAGTCGACCACGAACATTCCTCCACGGTACCGGGCCAGAGTACACGTGGACCCGCTCCCAAAAAACATGTCTCAAACTCACAATGAAGGCAGAAGAAACGCCCGAGTAGACTACCTCAAACGCACAGCGGGACGAAGCCCGAAGACGGTCTACGTTGACGCTTCCCTCTATCAGGGTGCATCGAACGCAGCAGCAGCCGTGGTGGTGGACTCTACTTACACAGAAGTCTCCAGTATCTCCATTCCGCACTGTACGGTTACCGAAGCGGAAGCGGCGGCGATCGTGCTGGCTGTTCAATACGGGGACGCGACCAACCGAGAACTACAAGTAGTAACCGACTCCCAAGCGGCATGTCGGCTCCTTCTAGCAGGCAGAATACCTCAAAAATTAGCTAGATTCACGACTAATCCATTGGCTACAAATTCAACACTCAAACACCAGATTACGTGGGCCCCGGGGCACTCGGGGCTGGAGGGTAACGAGGTCGCGGACAGGCTAGCTCGAGGTCACACAAACCGAGCGGCCACAATCCTCGATTCCACAACCACCCTCCCCGTCCCCGCGGCTTACGGCGCCAGACTTCAATATCTGCGTAAACAACGACAGCTTTACCCCCCACCACACAAGGGGCTAAACGCACAGGAAGCGCGGGACTGGAGACAGCTCCAGACCAAGACTTTCCCCAACTTACACAAATACAGCTTCTTCTCAGAACACTACAAAGACGCATGCCCCTGGTGCAACGAACAGCCCACTGCCTACCACGTCACGTGGGGGTGTACGGGCCCCAAACCGCCAGACATACAAACACAACAACCGGAGGAGCAGTGGGAGGCCACCCTGTCCAGCTCAGACCTAGAGACCCAGCGCGGACTGGTAATCCAGGCGAGAGCAGCAGCCAAGGCCACTGGAGTTTTGAAATGAAGACTCCACTCACTGTACATTTCTTTTTTTTTTTCTCCGTAGTTCTTTCCTCTTTTGTGAATAAATGTTTTCTACTACTACTACTCCGTAGAGGACACCTCAACCGCTCTGTGCACAGGGGGGAAGGGGAATGAAAAGAGAGAGAGAGAGAGAGGACACTGCGCTTAGTGTAAAGCCGTGGCTGGCGCGCTGGCCGCGGACTCGGTTGGTTTAGGGGACATATGGCAGGATGCCCGCACGACATCGTCGTGCTGGCGTGCGCATGAGACGCGAAGAAAGAAAGAAAGAAAGAAAGAAAGAAAGAAAGAAAGAAAGAAAGAAAGAAAGAAAGAAAGAAAGAAAGAAAGAAAGAAAGAAGACGTGGTATACGGGCAAGCGACTCGTCCAGACCGTCGGGACGGAACCCCCGCTTACGGGTGTTTGCGCGGCGTGCGTATGGAGGCGAGAAATCCTCGTGGTTCCTTTCGTCATTACTTTACTTATCCGCGCATTAGGCGAACGTGAGTCTCCCTGCGTGTCTCTCTCTGGGGCGCGAAATACGACGGCTGTTCTTTTTCTCAGAGGCACGCGAGCGGGCCGCGCGCTGCTGGACCCGCTGCAGCCAGATGGCAAGGAAAGTCGGCACTCTATAGTATTATATACACGAGCCCTAAATATATATGGGGGCCTCTGGGAAGAGGGTGGTGGGCGGGGGTGCACAGTTTATATGAGAAACAGACGCTAAGAAAGTAGGCTCGCGAAGACGTGCACCGTGCACCCATGGGGAAGGCAAGCCGAGAAGAAAATGCGGTTTGCTTGTACATTCTTTTTCTTCTCTCGTTCTGCGGGAACGGTGCGTGCGTGCAGCTCAGGTGACGTATATATGTTCTACACCCGCAACTGTTTCTTGTTCCACTGAGCCCGCGGAAATCTGTTGCGACGAAGCGCAGTGCATTGGTGCCCCCCTCCCCCCCCCCTCCGCGGATACGAACATTTATGTTGTTGTTCATGTAAACATGTATAAGCATCACGCACATACGCACGCAGAAAGAGGAGCAAGCTATCAAATGTTTCCTGAAAGGAACACCACGACGCCTATCCACTTCACGAGGACAAGGAAAGGGGAAAGGCACACCGCAACACAACACAATCACACGCACACTCTTAGAGCTACACGCGAGAGTCCATTCCCGCAGATGACAGGAATTCCAGCACAGCCTTGGGAGGCGGCCGAATACGACGGTCATCGGCTTTCACCCTATATCGCTCCGCCAGTGTTGGAAATTAAAGTCTTACTCGGTTAGTATCACTGTGCGCTGCTCCGATAGCCGGAGATATATCACAGCAGCTTGGCGGATAGATGGCTGCAGGGCTTCGTCAGCCTTTGTTGGATGCTGTTGCGACGCCTGTTTTTCGAACCTCGACCGGCGTTACGTAGCGTGGCGTTGTCCACAGGCCGCAGGCGTCCGCTAGACCATGGCGACCAGGCAGGGACAATTTCTAGCGCGAAACTTGCACTGTTTATTCAATGGTTGTTGAAGAATATAGAAGAAGAGAATGAATTAATGGGAAAAGTCCATTGCGGGGCCCCTGAAATAGGCCCACTAAAATCGTAGGCGGGATTTTGCACACGTCAACGTCACGTGACATGTACAGAGTCCCCGTCGTTGCTTTGCGGCTGATCCTTTGCTCCTGGGCGATGTTTCGCGTGCTTGTCTCCTCTGGCGACAACCCGCGGAGTCTGGTCGGGGATGGGCGGCTGATCCTTTCTCCAGAGTCGGACAGTTCGCGGAGAGTTCTCCCCTTGGTCGCTGAAGTTTGCGGAAAGGGTCCTCCCCAAGAGTCTCACATATACAAAGGGTCCTGTCATCACTGCAGGGTGCCTGCCAGACCGGCAACCAGTCGAGACAACCATAGCAAATTAGGAATCCATCCTCTGTTTCGATTAGGCATGGTCTTTGAGCATCCCTTTTGCCCGGGGTGTTACACGCCAACAGTGACAATGCGTGTGTTTGTCTTCCCGAATGCACTGCGTGCGTCATGCTTCGTGTACGCTTCTAAGCTCACTTCCCGTACGCTGAAGAGAAAAATAGCAAACTTAAACGGTGTCCTCTTATCTTATTTGCAAAAAAAAAAAGAAAATATATATAGAAAGAGATTGTTGGCATGGCGATACGTTTATAATGACAATGACGAGGACGGCAACCGTGGAAAAGCCAGCGTGTGTATATATATATATATATATATATATATATATATATATATATATATATATATATATATATATATATATATATATATATATATATATATATACATATAAATATATATATATATATACATATAAATATATATATATATATAATAGTAATAAAATAACAAAACGAAAATCAGCTATGACGAGTTTTAACAGCTGACCCTTTGAAACATGGGACAAAAGACATAAACAAGCATGCGCCTTGAGGTCAACTGTTAAACATCCCTTAGCCGTGTGTTAACTAGCTCAGTTGAATACCATTCCGAAGGAGGTTTTTAAATGCTACTGTCTTAGATATTTACTCATTGAAACGTTTAAAAGAGAGAGCGAGAAACATTTTGTAGCCCCGTTTAATCATTGCCGAAATTTCTCACGCGCTACTGCGCTGACCTCGACAAGCAGCGAATTCATTGAGAATGTTACGAGGCAAGTAGATTAGCCGCATTTCGGTAAAAAGACACAACAATCAAACAACCGCAAATTGGGGAACTGACATGAAATCTTCGTAACGGAGTAGGGCTACCTCGAAGCTTGATACTTTGCACAATGCCACGTTTGTTTTTCTTTACCTTCAACATCGAAAACACTTAGGCGTTAGATTTCGTACGAGTACATGCCACCAAGTTCCGCCTTCAGAATCAATATCTCTTCTAAACGTACCATAATATCCGGCATATCATCCGATCTATATACAAAGGCAACATTTGTGGCTTTGAATTAGATGAAGAAATATAGAAAGACCAAGAAGCACGTGTTTTGTGTGTGCGTGTTTTCTTCTTCTTTTTTTTTCATTGAGGAGATTTTTCGGGACGCATATATAGTTAATAATATATAAAAGAAAATGACATCAAATAAACAGCGTGCAGTCTTGCGTGATACAAGTACTGCAACAATGACGTTGCGGATTTGTTGCCCGTTATTGAACGGCGGGCATATGTGTATATTTCATTGAAACATTATAGGACTCCTGGACGCCTAAAGCCTGTTTCACATGATGCGATTTTCGTCGCACCGGAAGTGCGATTTCCGTCGTTTGCGATGAAAATCGCAGTCGCAGTGCCGACCCCCCGATTTTCGGCTGCGACCAACCGGTTGGTCGCACAGTCGCACCGTCGCACCGATCGCTGCGATTTTCCGTCGAAATTGCGCGGAGAGCTGTCAACGGAGCTATTGCGCCGGTTTGTTTTGATGGCGTCTCGCACGAGCAGTGCAATCGCGGAGACGTGGATCGTCGAATTAGGTACGTGCGCGAATTAAGGGAGAATAAAAAACTTGTACAGATTGCATTCTCCTATTGCTATGCGTTTGTTGACACGCTACACAGCAAATGAAGTGCATTTTCACCTTTGCTTCGTGCGCCTTTGCGAGTTGTCAGTCCTAGGAGGTGTTCGATCCCCAGCAGACGACGAGGTCGTCACAATTTTCTTTTGTTGAGTAGCATGCAAAAATCGCGCTTACGGAGCAGCTTGAATTATTTCAACCTCGGCAAGGGCAAATGACAAGACAGCAAAGTACCCGAAGTTTCTACGTTGCGCTGAACGCGGTACCGTTCAGTTGCATTTTCTTGTCGGTTTTCAAGCATGAATTTCCCGATTCATCTTGAAAGCTTATCTTGCCTCTTATTAAATTTGACAGAGCAAAAGTGTAGGCTATCGTAATGAATTTGCTACGGTAGTATTAAATCCGTGGCTTGAATAAAATATTACATGCACGCTAAGTTGCACCTCTTCTCTGGAGATTTTTTTTTTTCTTGCACAGAAACCAATAAACATAGGCTATGTTGCGGACTTTGTATCCTTACTGCATCTGTATGAACACTTGCTCTGCAAGGTAATCAACTGTACAGCTAGCAGATTAATTAAATTGCTTGCTATAGAGGCAAAGTGACAACGTACCCTCCAGCACAATTATGTAGAACTCGTGCAACAATGCGAAAAGCAGGCAAACGGCCTGTTCTTGTGGGGATAAAACAGTATAAAACGACACGCTGAAGAAAAGTAAATCAAAACTGTGCAGTGAAGTCAGCCAGTACAAGCAGTTCTTGCACATTCACAGCGGATCAAGTGTGCAGAAACATGCCTTCCATGTTTCTAGTAAGTTTCTAATAAGTTTGTGATCACATATATTAGTGTGTAAATCCATATAACGATATCCGCTGCGATTATTATTTTTATAAGTAATGAAATACCATGCTACTTGCAAGAACATATATCACCCAAGGATTTCAGAACAAATTTCTGCATTTTAACTATACACAATTTGTGGCTTATTCAATAAAAGACCATAAACTGGGCTTTTTTGCCATGACAAATTTATTCCAAACTTTACTTACATACAGGCAAGAAAAAAAATTATAGACAGAAATATTGTTCTTCAATTTGTTCACCTGCCACTGTGGCTATAGCACTCTGCTGCCAACACAAGGCGAGGGGTTGATTTGCCAGCCATGGAAGTCGCATTTCGATGGGAGTTGTAGGTGAGAAAAAAAGCTCTTGCACTTAGATTTAGTTCATCACCTTTTATTGAACCCTTACACTTCAAAATACTATTGCATAGGGGGGCATGCTTATGCAAAATCTAACACCAATAGAAAGCAAAGGGCAGAATTGTAAACCAACCATCTTTCGTGATAATTCGAGTGTGTAAATATTCATTGCATCGATATGTATTGTTCAACAGCACTGCACAAATAAGCATGAGCAGGTGTAGCAAGTACTCTGTCAGGAAGCTGGTTCTACAGATGTATAAAAGGCATGAATGCTCATACTACGTCGCACACATAGCACAAAGAAAACCTTTTTCGAGAGTTGTCCCTTCTGGCAGATATGAGTGGGACATAAGCAGCAGAAACTTTATGGCAGGACATTGTGTAATACTGCTTATGAAAGAGTGAAGAGAGTGAAAAGGCTTTTAACAGCAGTACCTCATGCTGCTCTAATAAGAGGAACGATAAGCAAAAACATTTCTGGTAGAGCACTTAAACAGCAACTTTCTGAAAGACAGAAAATTTCAGGTGAGAGTTGGAGGTACATTTGGCGCACACACACCAACAACACGGGCATACTACAAGAAACACTACAGCCTATGGTGTATTACAGTCCATGGGAAAGCTATCTTATACAGAAATCAAGAATGATGCAACAAGCCCTCGACAACACTGCAGACTTTCTTGGCCAGTCTGGCCTCTCGCTTTCTGATAAGTCAGCTCATATGGACGTCGGAAAAAAAAAGAAAGACTAGAATCAAGAACTACCCAAGATTGCACATTGTGATCCACATAGCTGGACAAATATGCCCGCAAGTCAACATCCACAAATCCTCAGCTAGTGTAAGCCCGTGACGGCAGAGCCAGCACGTGGGTGAAACAATTATGCAATGCCTGGACGCAACTTCCACACCTGGTGAACAGAATAATCTCGAAATAATGGGGGTGGACTAGTGCATACTATAGAAAATCGCAGATGCTGTGCTTGTGTCCAAGGTATGGCACGGTATGAATTACCAGCAGCACACAAAAAAGACAACTCATCGAATACAGGCATCGGGTAGTAATAACAGGTCTTTCCAACTGTACCATGCTTGATGACCTCTATGAAAAAGAGCTGACGAACAAGCTCCTAGACGGAGTAGAGTTGCAGCCTGCAGCACAAATTCTTTGTCTCAAGAGCTCCGAACCTCGTCCCAAGATACTATGCCAGCTAGCATACGAGATGCAAAGATGACTACCCCTCCCTTCAGAAACACAACCTCGGGAGTACCTGAACTTGAAACACAACAGGCCCATACCGTGGAATATGGGGGCAAACAATTAGGGCAGGAGACTATATGCAACTGCCAAACACACAGAGGAGGTTGCTAATCATGAAAATGCAAGCAAACATAAGGCACATATAGTAGACTCATCTGGCAATACCAGTGTAACAGTAGTATGACACTACATAAAACTAAACGCCATATAAGTGAGTACCATTCCAGGTCATCCTACACCTAGAAAAGCTGAACTGAAGGCAATCAAAGCAGCACTTGTAGTGCAGATTACACCCTGCATGGATTCACCAGAAACTGTCTGGGCCTGCACATCACACAAGATTGTCGGGAAAATCAGGAGATTGACACGCGACTTGCAAGCACATAGCCAGAAATTAAATTACAGAATACATAGCCATGCAGATATTTCAGGAAACAAGCGGGCTTATAAGCCTGACATAATAACTGAGAACTAGATGAGTTTGTGTATATTCATTATTAACTAAAGTGCTACAGATAGACAACAGACAAGAAAGAAGTACTCGGTGTGTTCACTTCGTTCCTGTCCATCGAATTTCTGTTGCAGTATAGTTAATGAATTCATAAGGCTGCACAGGAGAAGAATGATACCTCTGCCCAAGGGCCCGATCTCACATCCAAATCCACGCGTGTGCACACACACACACAAATGTTGCAAGAGTGGATAGCATGAAGCAGTATCAACAGGATGACACTAGATATGGATGAGGACGAACTTTCAACTGAGGTTCATTTGTAAAAATGTGGCGAGTTATATAAATTAGCACAAAAAAAAGGACGATGAGCAAAACGAGAACAAGGTGAAAGCAGGAGCCAACGTTTCGACAAGTGGACTTGTCTTCTTCAAGGTCCACGTGTGAAAACGTTGGCTCCTACTTTCACCTTGTTCTCATGTTGCTCATCGTCTTGAATTTCCATCTCCTGCCTTCCCCGAGTTTTCCCCAGAAAAAGAAAGACATCTTTGAAGGATAGATAAAAATTGGTGCTTGATACAGGCAAACATAAATAAAGATGCTACAGAAAGAAAATATAGAAAAATTCCAAGTGCAAGAAGAAAAAAAATCATTACAATTGCCAATCCTGCATGCCAGCACCTTTCAAGAAACTTTGTTGTTATTCCAATAGACGGACTGACAGCTTGTTTATGCAAGCACATACTTCCAGTTCCATGCCACTGGGAAAAAAATGAGTTTCCTGGAAGGTAGCCACATGCACACTTGATGATCACAATGTTTTTTTTTCCCTGGACTTGTATATCTATATGTATTTTCTCCCTTTCCTGCTTTTATGTTTGGTTTCATCAAGCACTAGTCTTTATCAGGTTTTATTGCTGTACTACTTTGTGGTAACCTTTATAGATCACTGCATTTTCACAATAAACCTTTTAATCAGAAGTTAGCATACCCTGTTCTTACTGCTTCACACTGTACATTCTTGCTACATTGGCCAAATAAAAGATTTTATAAGGTATCATGAGGGCCATTAAAGTGACTTGTTGCAGTCTAGAAAAAAAAAAACGAATAGCCTGGCTGCAGATGGCACCAGAGAACACATAGGACAAACAAGAAAACCGAGATGATCTAACAACCAAAAGTTTAATGTACACACCGAGTAAATGCTCGCTGACAAGCAATAGACTGAACATGCACAAAAAGGAGAATCAAAAATTCATGTGTGTTTCCCGAGAGGAAATGCATCCATTTCTAACGGAGGCCGTGCTGACAGGATTAACCCAGCATTTTTAGATCTACAGCTTGCGTAATTTCTCTAGGCAGCTGATCTGCACAGAATGCTAGCTTCTTCCTCTACAATGCACGCTCAGATGTGGAGAGTGCATTGTAGAGGAAGAAGCTAGCATTCTGTGGAGATCGGCTGCCTAGAGAAATTATGGATGTTGTAGATGCAAACACACTGGGAGAATCTTGTGTCAGCATGGCCACTGTTACACTTTCAGAGATGGATGCGTTTCCTGTTGGAATCTGTATGGACACACATCAGATCTTGCTTCTGCTTCTTGTGTAAATTCGGTTTATTGCTTGTCGAACAGCATTTACTCGGCATGTTCAATAAACTTTCATATATTAATACACCTCATGATTGCCTTGGTTTCTAGCAGAAAGGTGTTCATTCTTTTTACAGTGAAGCTGTATATGCCTAGGCGAAACACTCATGGTCCGATCCCAAAAACCCTAGTGTAGGGGTATGAGCCATTGTTTAAGGGGGTGTGAGCCATTGCATTCGTCTTGCATGATGGACGGCGACATTTCTTTTTGGGTAGACAGAAATGCTTATGCATTTCAAACATACATTTATCTGCGTATTATTGCAGGGAAGGGACACAGAGGGGGACGGGGTTAAGACAAGATCATGATGTCATTATTATCTCACAGCAAAGGTGTGGTGGGCCATTGGCTAGACCGATAGTGACGTCGTTTCTCTCTAGCAGCAGAGCACGCGTGCAGCAGTCTCTCTCCGACTTCCCAATAGGTTCGAAAATGTGTCCCTGTATTTAATTAAATGAAATGTGCAGCCCCGGTGTGTCACTTCGTAACTGCAGTGCATAACTGAGTCATAAACATTATGATTAATGCATTAAAAAACACAAGTGTGTAACATAATTCAGAAAGACTTTGATGGACCCGCTGGAATACCACAATGAACCACTCATTGCACTTTCCATGATAGTGATCTTGCAAAGTGCAATGTGTGGCATTCCAAATAAACAATGTGATAAACCCAAGCCAAACATGTGCATAACCTCATTAAGAAACACAGACATAACCAATAATATAAAAAGACTTGAATAAACCATTGAAATTAACCCAGTGATAAACACCGGGGCTGCACATTTCAGCTTTGCTGGTTTACTGTCTGTACAGGGTGCACGGGCAGTAACTTTTTCTGTTATTGTTTGTTAAGTATTGTATAATGTTGTGCCAGTAAAACACGGACTAGTTGGTGCAATGTATTGGCACTGCTTTTTTTGATGTTTTTTTTATGTTGTGCCCTTCTTCCTTCTGTAGCTACTTTTCTATTCCCCCTCGCATAATACTCCAACCTTGCAGCCTGCGAGGTATATAAATAAATATGTATATAAGCACATGTCATTCATTTATCTGCATATACCTCGCATCATTTCTTGCTCAACAAACGTCACTGCATTGATGTCTCGCAGCGTGCATCTACATTAACTGCCATTTGCGTTTCGGTATGGTTTGTGAACAGTGTAATGCATAAAAATTACATTACATTAAGGTTGTGACCTATGCGGTGCATAAGCAAACCTTGCAAAAGATGACATGTTGGATTGTTGAAAATAAGACAAATTGTATATATCGCAGTTACTTTAACAGTATTTAATTGACCACTTGACAAAAACTTCACTTCGCATAGATTCCAACACGTACACTGAATCTGCAGTTTTCTTCTTTGCTTATTAATGCAGTCGTTACTGCATGGCCACATTGTAGATTTGAAAACAAAGTGAAATAAATTTGTTTGTTGCAATATAACAATATGTGTAGATCACTGCGATTGTAACACAAAAACTTGATACATACATGCACACTATAGGATGCAGATAAATGCTCAGGACAAACTCCAGAATGTTTGCATCCGGATACTTATGAAAGTGAACAGTTTCACTCCATGGCTGTCAATGAGAGGGAGAGAGAAAACTTAATTGTGTTCGTAGAACAAAAATGCATTGATAAGCTTAGACATATAGTCATTGCTTAACACTTTCGAAATGAATAATTATAGCTTGCTATCGACATTGAAGCAGCCTTTCGACAGCAAGAAAAGGAATAAGTTTCTCCAGCTCTGAACATTGAATTGCAGGAAATGCAAGCAGGCATAAAATTCTGCCAATACAATCTGTTTAGGAATACCCAATTGGAATAAACACTGAGGCTTGCATTTGTTCTTTCTCTGGCTGAGCAATCTAGTTTTAAATGACTCCCGTAAACACGTCGTAACGATGTTGATCTAATACAGGTTAAATGCATGACTAGCTTAAGAAATCCGGATGATTGCTATAAATTACAGTGAAGAAGCTATAATATCTAATAACATTAATAATATAATAATAATATTTATTTCCACAAAACAGGCTAACCTTGAGAGGCGTGCGAGGCTGAGCAGAAAGCTGAAAAATTCTACGGCAAGTCCGCCTGCCGTGGGCCTACGATCCTGCGTTATGAATAGCGCGTATTGATATGGTCTTCTTGTTAGAAGTTCCTAGTATACTACCAGCGCGAGACACGGGACAACAAAGTGGACGAGAAGCGTGTCTTTTAGAATGCTATGTTACAACGTACAGGTTTTTACAAAAGTGACGGTAACTGCTCGAAACATTTGATGCGTCGGCTTTTGCGCCTTTAGAAATATTTAGAGAGGGCTCCCATATATACATTCGCAGCGCGAGCGCGGCGATGGACGAACCAGGCTAGCGCTAAGGTTGAATTTCACAACACAATTTTCATTCCACGTCGTAATCACACAGATCGTTTGAGGCTTCGTTCAGGGGCACACGCGGGCGTTCGGGTTGGTGCTTCTTGTTGCGTTTGGCGTAAGAATATGGCTAGGAGCAGGCACCACATATGCGCAATGACGGGCAATATACACGCATCATTTCTCCAGAAGCTGACGCCGAGCACGGGTAGCGCGAGGATCTTGTTGGGCTGACACGACAACTTCGTGGCAGCCGAATTCCGAATACTGCATATACGGTGAGGGTAGCTATATGAACTTGTCGATAGGTCATCTTGTATATTGTTGTAGCGCAGGCAGAACGAAACGGTCATAGAAGGTAGATAAAATAACACACAGCGCTGAACCATAGAATAAAGAATCGCTGAACCACCTGCGAACAGCTGTTTACCATTGTTTACGTGCGCGATGTCGCACTGAACTACAGAAACCGCCGTCGCGCACTCCGAAACAAATGTTAACTTCAACACGTTTTTAAATTACAAAACAAGCATATTATTTGCTCCTAATAAAGAAAAGTCAACAATATTATAAGTTAAACGTTTTATTCAATACAATAAAATAATTGTGCAACGTGTGCCATGAAACCTGGCAGTAAGCAACCCTGGGAATCGCACCAGTCGCATTGTTAAAATCGCAATCATGTGAAATGGGCCCTCTAAAAATCGCTCTGCGACGCGTGCGACAGCACCGATTTTCGTCGTTCCAGTCGCAGCATGTGAAACAGGCATAAATCACGGTCGTCAAATATGATGCCAGAGACAAATTTGGCGCGACGTAATGCGGAAGAGAACGTAGCATTACGCATGCGCGACACACTTGTCGGGTAATAACCTTACACACAAGTCTAAGCACTGCATGCACTGTTTCGCATATGTATGTTATCGGAGCCGTCCTTATTTCGATTCACTTTTTCTTCTTCTCTGCGCATTGTAATGTATACACACGCGCTCCGAAGACGCAACCGAAATACCTGCTTCGAACCGCCCCCGAGGTATACACGTGCCATACAATATGATACGTAGGCGGTGAGCAGTTCTCCGTGGATATCCGAGGCATGTTTACAGGGCCCTGGTTTCCCCGAATTCCGCGGTATACGAGAACCGCACTTCAAAGAGGCTGATTTTCCATTTCCCCCCCTGCGAGACAGGTATCGCCGAAACTCTTTAGAAAGGCGGCACGACGTTTCGCCGAAGAAATTCGAGCCTAAAGGAACGCGTCTTTACAAGTGCGCGCCTTGGGGTTTTTTCTCCCCCACTTTCCTCCATTGTGGTCCTTGTGTTACCTAAAGGGAAACTGAGCTCTCTCTGGCTTCGGTTTCTCATTTCGAAAGTATCGTATGACGGAAACAATTGCTGTATAGCTGAAAGCTATTGCTGCTTGAACGTCGCTTTCCTGTTTGGCAAAAAAAGAAAAGAGCTGTTCCAAAAATGTTCGCGACAGAATCCAGATCCCTAGCGACAAGCTGGATAGGATTCATTCTCGTAGTTACGCGAGAGGATGACCCATCAAATATTGCTACTTTTCTTTCAATCCATCCATCCATCCATTTTCTTTCAATGCAAACACAGCGCGCAGTACACGCACATCAATAATACTGAACTTGCACGCGCGGTCTTCACCGATGCGAGGCATCTCCTCTGTGTCGGTTGCGGTTGGAAGTCGCCTTTCACGCGAGCTTGGTCAGCGCTAATTATTTAAGCTTACAGTACTGCATGCGATGGGGTCTGCGGCTGCGAAGAAAGCATAGACCACCTGTTGTAACATGGTCCTCGATTTGATACACAAAATACAATTAATATTCAATGTCTTGCGGCGACCAGACAGTCGCTCACTGTCCGTCCAGACGCTATGTATGGATGGATGGATGTTATGTTACGAGCGTCCCCTTTGGAACGGGGCGGTGGGTTGCGCCACCAATCTCTTTCTATTATACTGCCTAATGTCCTACCTAGGTTAAACAATGAAAAAGAAAAAAAAAACACAATGAACTCCCACAACCAAATTTTCTAATCCCCTGTTGCGAACTGTGCTTTCGTACGTCTCCGTTTTTTGTCGTTTCCCTATTTTTCTTCCGCCAATTCTCCAATCACTATACTGGAACACCGGCCGCCCTCTGGTGATCGGCCCAGAAGGCAGTGAATGCATTTCTCTGCTTTCTGACTGCTGCTTAGTGCTGTCCGCGCACGTGCGTGCTTTCACCACCTTCCTCGCTTCCTTCTCTTTCTTCGTTTTACTTTCCCCAGCGTAGGGTAGCCGATCAGACGCTGTTCTGGTTAACATCCTTGCCTTGTCTCTCTCTCTGTACACCCTCTCCCTCTCCTAGTACGCTGTATTACTACTGCGCAGCAACTACCGGTGACGCACAGGCTGTGCGCGGAAGCCTAATTCCAAGAGACGTGAGAGTCATGATGTGAAAAGAACCTCCAGGGGTGCGAGAGAGTCGAGTGGCCCTTGCGGTGTTTACAATTTCCACTTTCTTTTACATAATTTTGAACTCCCCTCCCCTCACTTTTGACCGCCAGCGTCTCGGCAATCACATGCAGTGACTGTAGGCGCCGTGATTTGAGGCGGAAGCATGCAAGCAAGCAAACTACGTTAGCCGATCTGCGGGATCCTGGCGCTGCCGCAGTTATGAACGAGTTCAGACCGGGCGACACCATGAGAAAGATGGCTGCGGCTTAGCTCAGCTAACCCTGGATGTTGCAAAGAGAATGCTTAGTTTAGCCTGGTTAAATCTTGGTGTCACTTGGTTCGTCCAGAGTCTGCCTTTGTCTACAGTTGTTGTGTTGTCCCGCTTCCGGCGCTTTGCGAGCCGAATTAACGGCTCCCGCTTCCTCTGTCTCGGACGCTAGCATCGCGCTTGGCGTTCCGGACCCTTTCCAATGAAGCAGCTCACCGGGTGATAACCCAGGGGTGATCAGACGCCGCTTGCTGACGACGGCTGAAACCCTCCCGCTGCCGCGCAACGCTCACAGAAGACTGCCCGGCCTTGCTCTCATCCTTCGCCAAGCTCGCACCACGCTCCTCTTAGCCAGCTCCTCTTAGCCAGGCGTGCGGCGAGTCACGTGGTCAGGCGGCGACCTAGCCGCGGAGAGCGCATGCGCCAAGCCGGCGGCGGTGGCGGCGGAGCTCGGCTTGGCGAGTCACGTGATGCGTTTTCAAGGCTACGGCGCAGCTGCGGTCAAATCAAGGTCAAATTGCCGGTGACGGCCAAACTCGGCTCGACGCGGTTTAAAAATGCGCTGCCGCTGTCTAGTTTGTGTGATGCATATGTATATAAGGCGTAATGCATGGTTTAACTAACAACGGAACTTGCCATCCACTCACGCGTATGGACGGAAGAAGGCACGCGCGGTACGCGCGGATAGCCGCCATTTGTGTGTGGACGTGATGAAGAACGTGGCGTCGCAAAAATGGCGTCGGCGCTGCCGTCTCAGCCCGTGCGGTCATCTACTGGGCACCAATTTTGCGTTGCAACCAGGGCAAATTGGATAGATCTGGCCACGATTACAAAGCTTCGTAAATGTTTTTTTTTTTTCGGGGAGGCTCAACAGCCAAGAGGCGTGCTACCTAGTCAGTCGTCTATTTTTTTCCCCCTCCAGTACGCACGTTTGCGTACTTGCACACAGCTTACCTGTACCCGTAGAAGTAAACAAGGTTGCGAACACTTGCCAAATGTTGCCACATTGCTCGTGCAGTGTCGGCGTGCCTTGGCGGGTGCTGCAGCCTTCTTCGTCCAGGCGATTTGTCACTGCGAGTGATGGCGTTACCATTCCTCCTTTCTTTTGCTTTCTTTTCTTCCTTGTTTCTTTTTTTATTTATTTTATTTGTGCCTTGGTTTCCTTAAACGTTTAAAATCAGAACATGCGTAAACGCGACCAATATTCCTCCCTGAGAGACTAGGGGGAAAAACAAAAAGCGAGAAGCCTTAATCCCCTCGGGGAGAACAGAGCCATCCATCTTTCCCAGTCGCGTCGAGGGAGCGCTTGTCGTGGTTCCCCCCCTCTCCCCTCCCCCTTCCCCTAGAGGAACGGTGGCGTTGACTGCCGGCTGACTCGCGGGCCATTGTTCCTCGCTCCTTCTTTAGGTTTCTTTTCACTTCGTTTCTATCTGCTTTTCTTTATTCCGCAATTTATTTCTTTTCCTGTTTTTGCACGTATGGCGATGCGCTGAAATCCGCGCGAAATCGCTATCCTGCAAAAATGATTGCTGCGGAATTTGATCGAAAATGTGCGCGCACGTTTTACGAGAGGGAGTCGCTCATCGCATTTCAACCAGCTTTTGCGGCATCTGTAGCAGGTATCAATCAATCAATCAATCAGTCAATCAATCAATCAATCAATCAATCAATCAATCAGTCAGTCAGTCAGTCAGTCAGTCAGTCAGTCAATCAATCAATCAATCAATCAATTGACCAGTCAGGCTAACAATAGATCAACCAATTCATTCGTGTCGTTCGTTAGGCACACAACGCAAGTTTCATAACGGCCGGACCTCAGCTCTTTCGATTGAATGACGGGAAGAGATCGTGGGCGAGAAAATATGAATTTATTATGAGTGAACCCGGCCACGGCGGCCGCATTCCGATGGGGGCGAAATGCGAAAACACCCGTGTACTTAGATTTAGGTGCACGTTAAAGAACCCCGGGTGGTCGAAATTTCCGGAGTCCTCCACTGCGGCGTGCCTCATAATCAGAAAGTGGTTTTGGCACGTAAAACCCCATAATTTTTTTTTAATTATGAGTGATCACGCGGATCATACGCAAGCATGAGAGCCTGCACTGTGATGAAACTTTTTTTTAATGCGTTAGAATCAGGAGTGTCAGACTGGAATAAAAAAGTCTATGTGAAGTATGGGAAGCCGGTAGTAGAGCACTATATAAGTATACGTATATACTGCAGCTGACGATGGTCTGCTCCAGACTATGGTCAATTGCGCTTCGCTCCTCGAAGAGGCAGGATGTGTTGTCGATTGAGCTCCTGAACAACGCGCTTTGCAGTGAGGAGAACGCGGTTTAAATCACTAATCCTAGATCTCGATGAGGTTTGACGTAATGCTAACGCATTTCTCTCGCACTTGCCGCTAAATCACCACTGAAGAGAGAGAGAGGTATTTTAATGATTGGAAAATGTAGAGAGGTCGGCCGGATAATGGAGAATCTGGCCTGCTACTCTACGTAAGGGAAGGGGAAGAGTAGGGAAGAAGACGGGGAAGAGTAGGGAAGAAGAAGGGAAGAAGAGTAGGGAAAGGGAAGGGGATAAGTAGCGATATGGGCTAAAAATAGTAGGCGTGTTTTTATGCAGTGACTCGCCTCCGTTGTTGGTGCTGGTTTTTTTTTCTCTCTCTCTTCTATTACTCTTGCTAGAGTTGCACTTCCCAGAGTGTCCACTTTCATTACCTTTGTCTTTCCTCATTTTTTTTCAAACCAATTTATTTACCTTTTTTAAACTTCCAACTTCTCCAGTTAAATCACATTTAACCCTAGCCTACCAAAGTGGCAGAGGAAGACAGCCTTACGTTTCGAAGCGAATGTGCATATCTTAAACCGAAGTACGTCGCGCTCTTAGGCGTAATCTTGGTAGCAATATGGCGTTGTTTCAATTCGAATATTATTTACTTCACGGTACTTGGCAGCTTGTCTCGTACAGCTTTAATGCAGCCAATGAAAATGAATTCGTTTGTCGCCATCATTGCGTTTCCTTGGAGGAAGAAGTGAAAACGCCGGCAAAGAAACGTCCATTTCTAGTCACACTCAAAATTCAATGCCGGGTTCAACGGGTGCCGTCGTCATCAATTTCGTCTGCCGGCGCTCTTCAAATTGCGCCCGATGCTTTGTACAAGAGCGTTTTCAACTCGGACCCCATCTCAATGCCACCGACGCAGCCGGGACTCGAACCTGATACCTCGTAGACGAGGAAGCTACTAGAAGCAGCCTGTATGACAGGTTTGTAGATCTAAGTCTTGTCAATATAAGAAATTTGGGCCTACGTTAGAGAAGCAAATGCGCGACACATTCAGAACGCAGGGACCCGTTTTCTTTTATTATTATTGTATGGTGCTTAGGCGATGCTATCGCCTTTATTTAGCGCTGGCTCCTCCTTCTGGCATAAAGATTCGCAAATAATCGAGTCTACAGATATCAAATAGGTATAACCTAGGAGCTCTAAAACTGAAAGTCATCTGCAAACCACAGTAGCTAAAGGTCCAGCCACATAAGTACACTAAAGCCACACTAAAACTGAAAGTGCACTCAGAGATACCAACATAAAGTCCAGTCACAGAAGTGCACTAAAGTCAGCACAAAGTCCCGGGTCACATAAGTGCACCAAATACAGGGCACCTAAGGAAACATGGAATAGGTTCACACCAAGGAACGTGAATCCTGGCGTTGAACGAACCAAAGCCGGGTCAAATTAACCAAGTTGAGTGAACTTATCACAGATATATGCTCTTCTCAACAGTTTTCGATATATCGCTCGCTTCTAGAAATCTTTGGAGCGCCAGCGTAACGCTCGTCTTTGCAATGTTGTCGTAGCTTGGTGGCTACGACGGCTTCTGCTGTTGAGCACAAGGTTGCGGTTTCGGTCCCCAGCCGCGGCAGAGGGTGTAATGAAGTTAAAAAGAAAGAAAAAAAGAAAGACGCTTGTGTAATTAGATTTAAGGGCACGTTGAAGAACTCCGACTAGTCAAAAACAATGCGGAGCTGTCTGCTACGGAGTTCATCGTAGCCTCAGGGTTGTTTCAGCACGTTGAAATAACCACGCGAATCTATTCATTTCGAACGCACGAACGGTTATTGGTTGTCCCGTCCTCAATACGCGGTGGCGCCAGAACTTGCCTCCAATCATTACGAGTACCAAATGACAATTCTGCGTCGGCTGCGCGTTTGACGCCGCCGAGGGAAGCCCTGCTACGCGCACCTCCGACTCGAAGCACAGTCCATTTATTTCGCCATATATATAGGGTGCGTCACGCAGCATCCGTGCAAGAGCTAATACCGTCCGGATTCTCCCGACTCTGACTTCATGCCGCGCTATGGTGAAAGACTTATAAGGAGAGGCAGCAAGACACTTAATGAGCGCTAGACCGTGGAAAGTTCGCTGCACTTTTCGTGAAAGGAACGCGGCTTAAAGAGAACAAAGGGGCGAGAGAATCCCCAGGAAAGAAGAGAGAGAGAGAGAGATCGTGTTAGTACGCTCGCGAGAAAGTGTGGGGGTCCCGAGAGATAACCCCGTGTATGGTTTCTCCCGTCGTGCCCGACGACGTCATGCAGGTTCCCGAACTCCGCCGTCGAAATGGAAAGCCGAGTTCTTAGAAGAGAGAAAAAAAAGAAGAAGGCGCCCGAGGTCGTCGAGGTGCGCTAGCGAAGAGGATAATGATTACAGTGCCCCAAAAAAACTGGTCCGGTTGAAAAGTGACCCGCTCCGGCATGGAAGACGGCTCGCGGAGAGGCATCCTATACAAGCACGCGACCGTAGACGGTGTTCCTCGTCGCTTAATGTGACCGATTAACATGCAAAGTTGCTGTCTCCCCCACTCTCTCTCTCTCATCCTCCTCTCTGACTCCTTTATTTACGCCCCGCCGCTGTCTTCACCCGGCTTCCTCCTCGCCATACGCAAGTGGCGAAGCCAGCCACGTCGGCCCTCGCCCGAAGTGACTGATCGCCGCTCGCCGAGCGTTTAGACGCGCGATAGCGATCTCCTCCCGGGAGGTGGGTCCTCGTCGGGGTCGCTCTCACGGGTGGCATCGGACGCGACGGGAACGTTGTCTGAACACGCGTACACGCACGCACGCACGCGCAGACACACACGCTCTCGACAGAGCTTGTTAGTCGCGTCTGTCTAGTTTCCGGCGGTGTTTTGCTAGTGGCGTGGTTTTCTCTGTGCAAACGCATGACTCCTTCGTGGTAACGAGCGCATGATCCTTTGCACGCGCTTGTGGTTCCCATCGCGTGGGTTAGTCAAGACGATAGCGCCCGTTGAGAGAGCGCACAGTGTAGCTTTGTGTGGCTAAATGCATCACGACCCCGTTTGGGAGGCGTAACAACTGTTTCGCCTGTCAGTGGTCGGCCGTTCTACCACGCCCGGTATAGGTAGGGACCGGGGATCGGGACTGGTGGTCCGGCGACAGTCTTTGTCCCGACCACGTTGTAATAAGGTGGCGGGCTCGATTCCCGCCTTCGGCAGCCGCATTCCTGCAGGCACGGACTAAAAAAAAAAAAGCACGTGTTTCAAGGCGCAAGCGTACGCAGTAATAATAATGTGAGCATATTATATTACTCCTTCATCTTCTTCATCTGTATTATTCACCGTCATGGCCAGCGTCGTCTTCTTCAGCGCGTGACCGGCTAAATAAACCGTCGAGGTTTAACAGCTGTCTCGCAAGTGGTGGAGGCTGCTCTCGATCCCTTGGCCCTCTACGACTTCGAGTTCCCGTGGAGCTTCGTTCAGGTCGCCGCTTGCTTCGCCTTATAATAGAATAATAAAATAATGAAATGATAGAAATAACCAATAAATAAACATTCGTTCCATAGCGACCAGAAGTTTCAAGACGTGCGGATGTGAAGCCATCCTGTTTGAGATCGCGTTTGAAACCGAAAAAAAAAAAAATAGACATTCCTGAACGTACGGGGTGAGCGGAGACCGGAGTTCGAGCTGGTCGCTTATAGCCGGCTAACGAGGCCGAGCTGTCTTTCTGTTCCGAATGATCTATAAGGCGCGCTCTGAGTGAAAGAGGACGGACGCGTGTGAGCCATAAATAGACGAAGGTACTCGCTTAATTGGAGTCAAGGTCCTCCGTCGCCAGCGTGAAGAGGCCACAAAACAAAAATCCAGCCGCCTCGCTCACCGAGCCAAGCTCTGTTCGGAGTAATCGATGACGCGCATAACCGATACCAGCAGCGATTGTCTCTGCGAAAATTCAGTTTTGCATCGTGTATACACCCGGGTTTACTTTGCTGATTTTTTGTTGATGTTCGCGCTCCTCTTGAGAGGGCGCAGTACGCTATCATTCGGGAGACGTTTACTGCAATTTCACGAATCTGCAGAACGCCGCTCTCAATATTTGCCCTAGCGTTGAATCATTATTAATCTGCGCAGCTGCTCCATTTGCAGTTCGAACACTGACTTGGGCATGCACTTATGCATATACGAAATGTTCCGCATTAATGGAAATGAGCATGTGTGCTCACGTGGAGGACAAGTCGTGCAACGAAGCATCGACTGACGGAGTGTTCTGTTGGAATAGCACGCCCACTTCCGCTACTGCTGAACCCGATGGCCAAAGCTGTGATCATTGCCAGTCCGTATTAAGGAAATACCACATTGGCTTCGAACATAAGTGTCCAACGACCGTCGAAGGCTTAGCCTGCACGCAGAACAACCCGTCCCTCAACGTCGCCGTTTCAGTGCTGGACAGGTTATGGCAACCCCGAGCTATTTTGCGTCTATATATGTAGGTATAGAAAGAAAGAAGAAAAAAAAAGAATACAGTGCGTAAGTGACGTGCTACGTGAACCCCACACTGCCCTCAACTCTCTGACCGGATACGAAGTACTTTATCCTCGAAAAGGAGGCGGGGGGGGGGGGGGGGAAGAAAGCCTGGTCCACGAAACTCGTGCGCGCTAAGCACAGTATACCGGACACGAGGGAATTACGCCTAACTAATAGTTCCTTTCCGCGTCTGCGCAGCAACGCATGACACGACCTTCTCTGACAAGAGTACTCTGTGCTGCACACGTCTCGAACGAGCGTATAGCGCTGATGGCTGTGTTTGCAACAAAGCGCGTGCTTTCGGAACAGCCTACTGGCATAACTACCCCGAGATTAAAGGAGGGAGATTTAGCGTGCTAAACGACCCGCCCTTTTAAGCCGTGAAGCAAAAGAAAAAAAAAGCAAGGAACAGGAGGACGTGGGGGGGGGGGGGTCTTGTGGTTGTGCACGCTTCCTGCGTGTATGTAGTAGTATGTAGGTATATATAACCAAGCGTGAGCGGGGATGTGATCGCACACTTCTCGTCGACCGTGTGCCACCTGTGGGCTTCTCTTCTCTTCTCGAGTGGTCGGAGGGGGACCTCCCAAGTCGAGGGGCGGGGAGGGTGGCGTCGATTCCTCTTCCTTCCATTTGTCGCCACCGCTGAGACCGCGTTCCAAAGACCTCGAGGCAGTTTTTTTCCTTTTTTTTTTCAGTTGGCTTGGCTTGAAAGCCGGGGGCGAGACGAGGTATGCGGAGTATAGCTTTCCATCTTCGTTTCCTCCCGGTTACGTCTTATCTTTTCGTTCCTGTTTCTTTCTTTTTTTCTCTCCTTCAGTCATTTATGTGTGAGAGGGCGCGCGGGGTTTCAGCGCTAGAGCGCAACTTATCTTATCAGCTACAGGCCCCGTATATATACAATTTACACAAATTCTCTCACGTTCAAGTGGTCGACCGTTCGCAGAGCGA
Source organism: Dermacentor albipictus (assembly GCF_038994185.2). Lineage (NCBI taxonomy): Eukaryota > Metazoa > Arthropoda > Arachnida > Ixodida > Ixodidae > Dermacentor > Dermacentor albipictus. The sequence continues at coordinate 160,125,537 of NC_091822.1, forward strand.
AAGGGGCTGTGACCGGGGCCTCGGTCATTCACCACGAAGCAGTTCGATTCGCTCATTAGCCAACGCGACGTACAGACGCGGAGTGTTGGGCGATGTTGAGAGTTTGTTGTTGTTGTTGTTGTTGTTGTTGTTGTTGTTGTTGTTGTTGTTGTTGTTGTTGTTCGGAAGCTCTGCCGGCAGAGCGGTAGAATGAGCGAACCGCGCGTTCTGACCTAACGATGGCGTGCTGGGCCGACTCGTCTGGCCTAAATCGTGTTACCCGCCGCAGGGTACTGGGCTAGTAGCTATGGCGTTGCGCTTCTGAGCTCGAGGACGCGGGTTCGAATCCCGTCCGTGTAGGCCGCATTCCGATGAGGACGGAATGCAGGAACGGTCGTGTACCTAGCATTGGGTACAGGTTAAAGAATCCCAGGTTGTCAAAACTAATATATATATATATATATATATATATATATATATATATATATATATATATATATATATATCAATTGCGTTGCGCCAAAGCTTCCTCACTGCTCTTTTCTTCTTACATGCTCCACCTCAATGACTCCGTGTTGTGCGGCAAAAGCTATCGCTCGCGTCAGTCAACCAAGAAAAGACGACCAAAAGAAAACGCTCCTTCACTGTCCTCCACCAATGGTCCTCCGCGCCACGCCGGCTGAACGGTAGCTTCGCGGAAGGGTTAGCGAATCGCAATAAATCGCAATGGGGCGATCCCTTCCCAGCAACCGTGACGTCCTCGATCGGGCGGCGCTTGTTTGCGCCAGCCTAGCTACACATCTCGGAAGCCATCGCCGAAACACACGTCGAGCTCTCGTTGCGCTGATTGGCTGATGCGAGCCCAAGTTCCCACCAGTTCAGTGTCAGGCCTGATCCCTGCGCAACCGGCGCGCGCCAACAGCTGCACAACGCG